>NW_006494614.1:46609689-46629539 GCF_000325575.1 Pteropus alecto | reverse complement strand
CCCCAAGAAAGGCCACCGTGGCTCTGGCCTTGGAATTTGACTTGGGATGGGGAGCAGAGAGGGGAGGATGGGGCACAAGGGCTTGGAGGGGTGGGAATGAGGGCTCAAGACAAGTGAGGGATGTCCACAGTCCTAGGTGTTTAATGCAGTCTGGCAGCTCAATGATGACCACGCTGAAGGCCACCCTCTTCCGGATGGGAAGGCAGACTATGAATAGATTCTCAATGCCTTTTGTAGTTCTGACCCACCAAACACCTCTCCCCTTCCACCCATCCCTACCCTTGTGTTTGACAGTGACATTGGTATAGATCCCGAGAGTGGAGAAAGGTAACTGGACTGACTTTCTTACCAGCAGTTCCCTAGTCTAAGGCAAACTGTGTGAACTAGCTCAAGTCTATTTCAGTATTGTCAGGATGTAACCTCCTAGTTACATTGTATCTTATGCGTGTGTTCTATCTGTAAATATGCACAGAGACAGAGAAGGGAGGGGTCTTCAGAAGAGTGAGCCAAAGCTCCAGAGGTTTCCTGAAAGGTGGCTCTGAGAGGTGGGGGCGGGGCGAGAAGGTGAGAACCAGCCCTATTCTCTTCCTTTGTGGACTTAAGAGCAGTCAGTGATCCCTTATGAGAAATAAGGCTGGAGGTCCAGAGGGGCTGGTCCACCCGTGTCCTCCTGCCTCCCCTTGCGGTTCTCCAGGGCTGGACTGCGCTGGCCCTGAAGGCTGGGAGAGAGTGGCTGAGGCCCACGGTCAAAAGGCGGTCCTTCCCCAGAAGGTGGCAGGGTACATCAGATGCCTTCACCTAAAAGAAAGGGGGCTGCTGAGCAGCAAAAACCCTTTGTTTACTTGGGGAGTTAATGACCTCCCCCCCAAGTAGTTCCCAGTGTCATGGGAACCCAGAACCCATTGGCTAGTGTTAGTGTGATTGGGACCTGGGGTGTTTCCAGGGCAACAGGGCAGGCAGCTGATATAGTAAAAAGTGTTCAGAGGTATCCATTCTCGAATGGCCTTTGATGCTCCCTTACTGTGTGGCTTTGGGCAAGTTCTTTTCCCTCTCTGGGTCCCAGTTCTTCACCTAGAAAACAAAGGGGTTTGACTGGATGATCACAAAGGGCCCCCCAGCTCTGGCCCCTAAGAATTTGTAAACATTAAAGCTTCTGGTCTGGTGGGTGGAGCCAGAGCCACTGACTGTTCTGTCTGCCTCCAATGAGGGTTCATTGGACCTAGAGGTGGCAGGGCCGTGGGGAGCTCCTACCCCCAACCCCGGGCCTGGAAGGGGCCTTTCTTGGACCCTTGGAGGGTTGCCTGATGTCAAGATGTGGCCACAGCTAGTATGAGCTGCTCGGCCCTAGGGCCCAAGTATTACAAAAGGACAGAGCTTGTATTGTCTGAGGCATGGGTGCGGGGAGGAGGGGCTTGTGATAATATTTCCAATAGCTCTCAGCCCCCAGTGGATGCAGACTCCTGAAGTTTACCTTATACTCAAGCAAGTATATTGATTTGTGGGCAAGGGGCTCTCTTAATTCCTGCTCCCTTCTATCTCTATCCCATACTTGTCTGAAAAGGGAGACAACAAATTTTACTATACAAGTTGAATCTCAACACTTTTCAGTCCAGCCCCTCCTGGGGTGGACTGGGCAACTATTTCCCATGCTTGGCACTGCACCTTAGCCCTCCCCTTCTGAAAATCATGAAGACTCAATCCTAGGGACCCTTACCCTAGGTAGGGACCAAGTCAGCTCGGGACAGTCACACTCCCCTGGCCAGTTCTGGGATCCTAGCTGCAGGTACCTTGGGCATCCAGCCCCTACGAGAGCTTGCAGGGCACTTTGCACCTCATCGGGAAGCTCTAGAGTTGATGAAATGCTAGAACAATGCACGATAAGTATATGGTCTCCAGTGTCTTCCTCTGGAAATTTTGTGGCTGGTACAAGATCCTTTAGAATTTGAGATAATCACTCCCCTATAAACCTCCCCCGCTCCATCCTTAACTTGTGCACACAAGACTTGTCAGGCTGGTTTCATGAGCCTCCTTCCCCTTAACATCTCTCTCACCCTTTTGGGTATATCCCAGCGTTTACCTGAGAATTTTCCAGCTGTAGAAAGCATTATAGCCGTGTCTAGCTCTTTACTCTTTGGGCACAGGACTACAGAAGGGCAGTGGACAAGTTCATTTGAATTTGGCTTAACCATCCTTGGCTGATAACTTCTCTGCTCAGTGCCAAGCACTGGAGACAAAGAGATAGATGGGTCAGTCCTAGCCCCTGTCCTCAGGAAGTTCATGGTCTGAGGAAAGTCATGAGGGGAAGAATAAGGGGCCATTGCATTCAGGGCTCCGTGGCTGCTGCTAGTCCATATAGTGCCTTGATGTGAATTAGAAACAGTGCCCTTTCCAGGTGGACTCAGCCCATATTCGAATGTACAGCTTTGTGAATGGCGCACAACCTGGAGTTTAGCTCCACTTGCCCCTGGGTCAGGCACCCTCCTGGACAGCCAAGAGCTGCAGCCCAGAGGCCACTCAGGCCCGGAGTGTTTCCTCTGGCCTCTCCCCGAGAGAAAGGACCAGATCATCTTTCCAAGTTTCCGGTTGACTCCAGACCCCACTCCCCCTGTATTCCCCCAACATGACTGAAAGCTTCTCTGCAGGGCCCCTCTCCATTTGGAGGCATGTGAGCCTTCGGAGTGAAACTGGAGGTTGGGGAGCCCCACTGGCCCCAGGCACCAGCCCACTGTGTCCAGGACTTTCCAGTGGGCCATGAGGGTGGCATGTAGGTAGCAGTCTAGACAGGAAGGAAGAGCATGGTCTTGAGTGAAAATCCCCAGGCAGAAGGCCAACTATGAGAAATTAAGGATTGGGTTATTTGGTAGGACTTCACAGGCTTCCTCAGCCCCAGGGCCCAGACAGGTGACAGCGGGCTCACCTGGGGTGTTGGTTCAGCTGGAAAAGTTACTGACAAGCTGGTCCCCACATGGTGCGGTGGAAAGCACACTGCCCTGGAAGTCCATAATGCCTCTCAGTCCTGGCTGTCACCAACCAATTGAGTAGTCTTGTGCACGTCGCTCAACCTCTTGGGCCCTGTTTCTCTGACTAGAGAAATGGGACAGTAATCTCTTCCCCACATAGCTCAAGGAATTGTGAGGTCCAGAAGGATGAAAGCCAGTGGAGATGAAAGTCAGTCCTGTAAATTGCAAATGGCTGCATGGCCCTGGCCCTACCACTTTGGGGGAGTGGCACAAGGTGACATAGGAGTTTGCTGTAGGCTGAGCTCTCCTCCCACCGCTGTTCATCTCTTGCCCACTTCTCTCTTAGATGGGTATCAACCAGCATGAGATGCATCTAATCTGGCTTTGGTGACCCAGCTGAGAGGGAAATTGAGATACTATTCAAGAATGCCATGCCCACGGATAGTGGTCCCAGCAACCAAGACAGAGAAACGAGATATAGATATTGTCATTGATTGGGACAGGTGCCATCTCAGACCTTCCCAGGCTCAGTGTCACCCACATTTCCCATCTCTCAGCCTGTACAGAGGCCAGGAAGCCTTGGCTCAGGTCCAGGTTAGGGAATCACTACTCCATCAAAGAACCGCAAGGGTGAGGTGGAATAGAAATTGCCTGCCCCTTCCCTTCAAAGTACAAGGCCCCCTCTAGGGTCAGCTGCAGTTGCCAATGCCTCTTGATGACACTTGGGAGGAATTCGGGCTCAGGGAAAATGCTGTGAGTTGAGCCCCAGCTGACTCATCCCCCAGTGGTTTCAGCAACTCACCAAGGCAGCTTCTCTCCTTCCAGTGACTGGGGACTGGACATTCTCCACCCCTTCCGGAGGAAGGCATAAGGCCCCAATCTTGAACTCTTATAGGGTCTCATGGGCATAGGCCTATACCTGTTCTGACACTTTTTAAAGTCAACAAGGACCAAAACAGACTCTCTTCACCCTCATGCATAAGCTCGCATTGGGCCTGGTGTTTTGCTATCGTGGCCCAGGCAGCTCCATCATTTTGCCCTCCCTCCAGGACTGAAATGGCCTACCTGTTGGGGCAGGATCACCGCCTCTGATACTCCCTTGCAGGGACATTGCACAGTAGCTTCAAAGAGAGGCCTATTGAAAGGGGAGTATCCTCCTTCCCCAACACTCTATCCCAACTCTTCACCCTAAAACAGAAATCAAAGCACAGGTCCCTAGGACCCATGATCTGTAAACACTCTAACACAGTGGTTTTCAAACCAGGTGCTGTGGAACCCCTGGTGTTCCACAGAGCTTTGTCAGGGGCTGTAAAGTGGGAAGAGAGGAGTGGAGGCATAGGCTAGGTCTCTAGCCCTCACCCCATTCCCATTTTTAACAGAACAACTCTGCTTTTATCTGTCTTGCCTATTGAGGTTTTACCTTCAAACTTTCTTTTGAAGAAACAATTCTTTAAACCACCGTTCTGAGATTTGATCTTAAACCAGCAAGCACGGTTCTATTCTTGCTTTTCATGTTGGAATGGCTCTAGCATTCCAGTACCAAGATACTTGGGTCACAAACCCTGGCCCCAGCATTTGCTTATTCACACACACACACACACACACACGCACACACACACACACACACACACACACACACACACGCTGACATTTTAGCCCCCCATCTGAAGCTCTAGCCTAGGTTTCATTTGGGCAGGGGCCCGGTGCTCCATGAAGATGGATCTTGACCCTGAAATTGGCCCTTGTAGCATGGGGAACTGTGGAGCAAGGCAACAGGCCCAACCCTTACCCCAGGACTAGTGTCTGCACCCCAGTATGATATCCAACTCTCCTGGCCCAGGACCATGGGATGACAAAAGGAGCAGTGTGATGGGAGAAGGAGAAACTAATGTCAAGGTCCTCTTTAAATACAGCCAGATAGATGGAAGTCCAGGTTTCATAAAAGAAATGCTGAGAAAAGACTTTATGACAAAAGTCCTGTGAGGGCAGGATCTGTCCAGAAACCTTTTAGGCAGCAAGTTTCCCTCCAGCAATTCTAATAGGATTCCACTCCCACATTCGTGGATAACCACAGTGTGTGGGCCACCGGGAGGTGACTGAAGAGGGGCTGGTCCCCCACGTGCAGTCTCTCTGCCAGCCTGCCTCTGTTCCCGGGCCCCTCACCAGGACTGACTAAGGGGTAGGCACTTGGGTGAGACCTGGAACCAGCCCTTGGCACAAAATCTTGCCTGTTCCCTCCCCCGCAGGGTATTCTAGGTGAAAATGTAAGCTTAGGGCACAGCAAGCCCCTTGGAATGGGAGAAAGTGTGCCAACTGGTGTTCTACATTCAGTCTGAGTGTGCCCTTGGGAACCCACTAACCTCAGGCCTCCATGTGGGGGCTAGTGCCAGTCTCTGTCCACCTCACAGGGATTACTACAAGGGTCATAGGAGGGGTGGGTAAGAGAGATGGTATCATATGAGAGGTGGGAGCCTCACAAACTTGGCTTGCAGTCATGACCTGCACTGCAGATCAGCAGAGCACTCAGGGGAACGAGTACAGGACGCGCCATCTTACCAGGACACCTCTGCTATGGCCCAGGCACAGACATTGCAGTGGGTGGGGTTCCTCTTTCTACTCAGTGGGAGCCAATGCTCAGCCTGGCACAGTGACTGTGTGCAGGTACTGGGAGCAGGGAGTGACAGGTGGCTGGGACAGGTCTCCAAGTCTGTGGCCCTTTTGTTAAGTAATTATTTTGTGATACCTTATTCCTGGGCCACCTCCCAGATTTATTTGTTGTACCTGTGGCATTCCTTATTATGTCAGATAAGTTATTCCAGTTTATTCAATTCTAACAGGAAAAATGAATAAAAGAATCATAAATAGGAGACCATTAAGGTCTTTTGTGACAGATGCTGGCTGTGCTTTTATTTCTGTCTCATAAGCCCCTGGCAGAACATAGACTAGAAAATGCTGTCCCTCACAGTCTGGATGAGTGGACAGGATCCATGGCTGAGTCAGGTTCTTTCTTCCCTCGTCTGTGACCCCAGCTTCAACCAAGTTCTCCCACCCACTTTTGGAGACTACCAAGAAGGCTTTCTCCCTCCCCCTCCCTCACCACTTCCCAGCCTTATGGCCTTGGGAAAGCTGCCAAAACTCTGATCACTCTCTGACACCACTGAATTCCATCTTCTCTTTGGCATGACCACTTCAGCTGGAGCCCTGCCCCGGTTCCAGCCCCGGTTCCAGCCCCAGTTCTTGTTTGGTTCTCATTTGATGCTCTGCTAGGTATTTCTGAAGTCACTTCAGTTTTCCATGACTTACCCTCTTCCTGTCCCAAAAGAACATGTGGGAGGAGTGAGGATATAGGTGAGGGATATTCAGAGTTCTAACTTCTAATGTACTATATAAACACAAAAGGAAGATGCTGATGAATATAAGATGACTTTTTTAGAAAACTGATTATATATATATAAAAAAAATTTTTTTACCTTCTTGTAAAATAATGTGCAACCTAGATCAAAGCATTGCCCTTCTGGTTGGCCAAAAGGGGGTCTGTTTCCTTGGTGCTCCCTTTCAGCCACAGAAAGGCAGTGGGAAAATACCGACATGTGAATCAGAAGACTTGAGTTAGAGTTTTCGTTCTGCTGTCTCATAGACTGTATCAGTCTGAGTCCAGATAAACTGAGCCTATGCCAGTATTTCAGGAGCAGGAATTTCACTGAAGTAACTGGTTATAAAGTTGTTGCAAGAGTTGAAAGGGCAAACGGGATGTAAAGCTACCCAGAGATCAGGTACAACAGGAAACTATGACTACCTGTAGGGTGAAAGGACAAGGGAGAGGAGGTGGTGGTATGGAGCTGAGGAACCAGGGCAGCCCAGCAGGGATGATGAGAGAGAGAGAGAGAGAGAGAGAGAGAGAGAAGAGAAAGAGAGAGAGAGAGAGAGAGAGAGAGAGAATCTGAGGAACCTAGACCACAGAAGAAACACAGCTATTGCTGGGATGCTGCACAAAGCAGAGTGGGAGAAATACTCTGGTTTCTCCTGCCCTCCAGTTGCATGCCTGTGCCTCCTATTGGCAGAATCTAATTAAAAGCTAATTTTCAAGGGATCTTGGGAAATGTAGTTTGCAATGGTTGATGTCCTGCAGTACAGAGCGGGAGGTCAGGGGATTAGATCAGAGACCAAAGAGGCGAATCACCAGCTCTTCCTTAATCTTCTCATCCAAAAAAATAGAAATAATCACATTGTCCTAGATACCACAATTTAGAAGGAGTGCCCTGACATCAAACCAGGACTCTGAGCATGGCTGAGGTATTTATTATTGCCTTAGCACTGAGCTTTTCTCCTGTTTTCACTGTCTTCATGGTGGTTTGGGACTTAGTTTCTCTAGCTTTTAAAAAAACTCCAGTAAACCAAAATAAACTGGATAGTTGTTTCAAATTCTGTTCAAAACGGAATAAGTCCACTATCGCTTATCTCTCTTACTGGATTAAATCCAAAACACAACTACCTAGTGACTCTGAAAATTAAACAAAAGCAGGCAGACGGTGCAGAAGAGTCAAAACTGGGAGAAGTAATCTACATGGGGTAAATTTCCCCTTCTTTTCTCTTTTATGGATTTGTGCTGAGATTAAAACCACCAACAACAGAAGGTGAGACAGAACTTAGGGTCTGAACCTAAATTAGTTGATTGCCTCTTGAAACAACAACAAAATCAACATCCTATAAAGGGTTATAAAAGGACTGAGTCTACATAATATAAAATTCATAATGTCCAGGACACAATATGAAATTACTTGACATTTAAAGAACCAGAAAAATATGACCAATTCTCAAGGGAAAACACAATCAACATATGCCAACTCTAAGATGAATTAGATTTTGGAATTATTAGAAAAGAGTTTGAAGTAGCTATTATAACTTGAAATTTACAGAAAGATAGTTCTCAGCAGAGATAAGGAAACTAAAAAAATTAGCCAAATGAAATTTTTAAGACTGAAAAATAAAATATCTAAAATAAAAAATTCACTGGATGGGCTCAATAGCTGAATGGAGGAGACAGAGGAAAGAGTCAATGAACTTGAAGATAAATCAGTAAAAAGTATTCAATCTGAAACAGGAAAAAACATTGAAAATAATTAAGAGATTCAGGGACCTATGAAATAATCTAGGGTCTAAGATTCAAGTTATTGGATTCACAGAGGAGAGGAGAGATACTGTTGCAGAAAAATATATTTGCATGAAAGGCACAAATTTACAAATTCAAGAACTCAGCAAATCTCAAATAGGTTAAACTCAAAGAAAACCACATAGAGATACAGATAACCTAATGGCTGAAAACCAAAGATAAATTTTAAAATCTTGAAAGCAGCCAGAGAAGATGACACATTATTATATGTTTTATTTCTACAAAGAATGATGATTTGATGCGGCTTTCTGAACAGAAAATATGGAGGCCAGGAGAGAGTGGAACATCTTTAAAGTGCTAAAAGAAAAGAATTGTCAATCCAGAATTTTGTATCCAGTGAAAATATCCTTCAGGAATGATGTAAAATAAAGAGATTCTTAAATGAAGGAAAACTAAGAGAATTTGTCACCAGCAGATCTGCTCTAGAAAAAAACTGAAAGAAATTCTTTAGGTTGAAAGGAAATGATTCCAGAGATAAACCTATATCTTTAGAAATTAAGAGGAAAACAAATGGTAATTATTTGGGTAAATATAAAAGGCTACCTTAGTCCTCTTAAGTTCTTTAAAATATGTGCGACTGTTGAAAGAAAAAATTATAAATTTTCTGTAGAGTTATCAATGTATATAAATGAAACATATGACAACTATAATGTAAAGTTAGTGGGGGAAGGTAATAAGACCTATTTCTTTCTAAGGCTTTTGTATTATATTTGAAGTGATACAATATTAATCCTAAGTACACTGTGAAAGGTTATGTATATATATTGTGCCTCCTAGAGAAGCCAAAAATATAGATAAATTAAAATACCATACTAAAAATATTGAAATAGTCTAGAAGGCAGGAAAGTTGGAACCAAAGAATAAAAAACAGAGGGGACATACAAAAAATAAAAGTGATAGACCTAAATCCAATGATATCAATAACTATATTAAAGGTAAATGGTCTATACGTAACAATTAAAAGACAGAGCTTGTCAGATTAAATTTAAAAATATAAGATCCAAATATATGCTGTCTACAAGAAAGCTTTAAATATAAAGACAAAGATAAGTTGTGCAGATAATCATAAAAAGGAAAACTGCAGTGGTTATATTAATATCAGACAAGGTAGAGTTCGGAACAACGACTGCTAACAGGAATAAAGAGAGACATAATATAAAAAACAAAAGTGTCAACATACCAAGGAATATAACAAGTCTAAATGTATATGCATCTAGTAATGGTGTTTCCAAATATTTGAAGCAAAACTTGATAGAACTGAAAGGAGAAATATACAAACCCACAACACTTCCAGAGCCAGAAGACAGAAAATGAGTAAAGATGTAGAAGACCTGAATGACGCTATCAATTAACTTGGCCTAGTTAACATTAATAGAACATTTCACCTCAAAACAATAAAATATGCATTCTTTTCAAGTGCACATGGAACATTCACCAAGAAATATCTTTTCTGACAATAACAGAATTAAACTAGAAACTAATAACAGAAAGGTATCTGGAAAATTCACATATACTGGAAAATTAAGCAACACATTTCTAAATGGGTCAAAGAGAAAATCACAAGGAAAATTATAAAATACTGCGAATTAAATGAAAATGAAAAACAAATAATTTACTGGATGCAGCTAAATTATTTCAATAGATGAAGAAATGGTATTTGACAAAATTAAATATCCATTTGTAAAGAAAAAAACACTAAACTTTCTTAATATTACAATGGGCATCTACAAAACATCCACAGTTAACACCATTTTTAATGGTGAAAGACAATGTTTTTCCTCCAAGGCAAGGATAATTATTTTCTCCCATTTAAGACCTCCCTAGTGCTAGGGAGGTCCTAGCTAGTGAAGTAGGGCAAGAAAAAGATATAAAAGACCTACAAATTATAAGGGAAGAAATAAAATGACCTCTATTCACAGACAGCGTGATTATTTATGTAGAAAATCCCAAGAAATCTACCAAAAAAGCTAATAAGTGAGTTTACATAAATTGCAAGATACATGATCAATACACAAAAATCAATTGTACTTCTCTATAGTAACAGCTAGAAATTGAAATCAAACAACTAGAAATTGAAATTTAAAAGATAATGCCAAATACATAAATATAAATATACATAATACCATCTAAAATAGCACAGAACTAAAACTATTTGTTATGTTTATACATAAATAAAACTTTATGTTATGTTTATACATAAATAGTTTTAGTTCTGTGCTATTTTAGGTGGTATTATGTATATTTATATTTATGTATAAATATAACATTTATTTTTGTATAAATAAAATATGCAAAATATGTGCATAATCCCTGTGCCCATCTCTAAAGCACAAAATGTTGATGAAAGAAATCAAAGAGAACCTAAACAAACTGAGACATGTACTATGTTCGTGGATTAGAAGATTCAGTATTGTTAATATACCAATCCTCTTTGAACTGACTATAGATTCATTGAAATCCAAATCAAGTTTTCTGCAGGATGTTTTTCGTAGGTAGACAAGCTGATTCTAAAATTTATATGAAAAGATAAAGGAACTAGAGTAACTAAGCAATTTTTAAAAGGTACAAAATTGGAGTTCTCCGCTACCTGATCTCAAGACTATGAAGCTATAGTAATCAAGACAGTGTGGTAGTGGTGAAAGAATAGATACCTACAAAAGTGGGAGAAAATCCAGAAACCAGAAATAGACTTGCACATATACTGTCAATCGATTTTCCAAAAAGGTGCAAAGGCATTCCAATTGTTGTCTCTTCCATAAATAGTGCTGGTGAGGATGTGGAGGAACGCGTACACTGCTGGTGGAAATGCAAAATGATACAGAAAAATTTTTTTTTCAATTACCATTGACCACCAGGTGCGATGACATGCGCCTGTACTCCCAGCTACTCAGGAGGCTGAGGCAGGAGGATCGCTTGAGCCCAGGAGTTCTGGGTTGTAGTGTGCTATGCCGATTGGGTGTCTGCACTAAGTTCAGCATCAATATGGTGACCTCCCGGGAGTGGGGGACTACGAGGTTGCCTAAGGAGGGGTGAGCTGGACCAGGTAGGAAATGGAGCAGGTCAAAACTCCAGTGCTGATCAATTACAGTTGACCTACAATATTATATTAGTTTCAGGTGTATAACATTGTGATTACACATTTATACAACTTATTAAGTGATCACCCTGACAAGTCTAGTACCCAACTGACACTATACATAATTATTACAATATTATTGACTATATTCCCTGTGCTGTGGTACAGACACTTTGGAAAACAGTTTGGCAGTTTCTAACAAATTTAAACATACTATAAGACTTAGCAGTTCCACTCTCAAAAGAAATGAAAAGTTGCATTCATACAAAAACCTGTACCTGAATGTTAATAATGGTTGTATTCATAATTGTCAAAAACTGAAAACAACCCAAATGTTCTTCAGCTGGTGTGAATGGATAAACTATTGTATAGCAACACAATGGAATACTACTCAGCAATAAAAATGAACAAAGTAGCAATATCTACAACAACATGGATGAATCTCAAATGCATTATGCTTAGTGAAAGAAGCCTGACTTTAAAGGACAAATATGTATGATTCTATTTATATGACATTCTGGAAAATGCAAAACTATGGGAACAGAAAACAGACCACTAGTTGCCAGTGGCTGGGGTTAAGGGAAGTTGGTTACAAAGGGGCAGCAGGAGGGACTTTGGACAGGTAATGGAACTGTTCCATATCTTGATTGTCCAAATCGATTGTATGCCAAAAAGAGTGGATTTTACTCTATGCAAATATGTATCAATAAGAAAGCAAAAAAAGAGGGGGCAAAAAAGAAACTAAACAATTTATAGCTTACAAGCTGCAAACAATATTTACTGGGCATATACCATTTGCTGGAGCTTATGCTGGCCCTGAAGATAAATAAGATAACCCCTTCCTTCAAGGCGCTCACAGGTTCGTGAAGATAAGGCATGACAACAAAGGTTCTGAATTGCTGTCGAGGGATACTGGAGATGGGGGCAATATGTACTCATGCATGGGAGCACCAGGGAGCACCAGGGAGGGGTCATCGCGTTCAGCCGGGGTGGGTGACATGGGGGAGAAGGCAGGCTTCTTGGAGAAGGAATTGTTTCAACTGAGTTTTGAAGAATGAGAATGAGGTAGGTAGGTGAAGAGAGGGCATTCCAGGTAAAACGGATGGCATATGGGAAGCCTAGGGAGGCAAGACAACCTGGGACCTTCAGGGAATTGTAAGGACTTCGGTGTGGCTAGCATGAAGGGAACCAGAAGAGCTGGAAGGAGAGGGGAGGGAGGTTACAGATAATCAGACCAAAGAGCTAGGTTTTAACCGTAAAGATAGTGGGACAGGTTTTAAACAGGGCAGTGAGAGTGATGGGACTCATGCATTTTTAGGATCACTCTGGCTGCATTGTGGAAGATGGACTAGAGGGAGAGGCTGGAGGCAGGGGACCAGAGAGGAAGCTGGGGCAGGGATCCATCCAGTTGAGAGATGTAGAGGCTGAGACCAGGTGGGGAAGCAGAAAAAGGACTGATTATTGAGGTAGTTAGGGGTAGAGTGGCCAGAACTAGCCTCCCATCAGATATCTGAGCATTCCGTTTTAAAGAAGAAACTGCATTTGCTGTTTCTTCTGCCTGGGTCAATCTTTCGTGGGCTCTTTACAAAGCGCATTCCTTCCCATTCTTCAGAGTAAGCTACCTTCTCAGTGGGGGTCTGCCTGATGACTCCATTCAAAGGATACCCTTCCTCATTGCTCTTAAATCACTCTGTTTATTTCTCTCCTAAGAAGTATCTTGCTTGTTTATTTATTTGTTTATAGTCTAAGCACATGGCTCTGGGTTCTAAGCTTAACTTGGCCCCTTATTAGCAGAGTGACCTTGACAAATCATTCATATTTGTGTACCTTATGTAACATTATGTAATATAATAATAATATAATATAATATAAATGATAATACCTACTTCATAGAATTGTCATCAGGCTAAAATGGGTTAACATATCTTAAGTGCCTAGAACAATCCCTGGCACATAGTAAGCAAATAGAAGTGTTTGTTATTACTATTATTATTTTATAAAGGCATATGCCTTGTCATTTTCCTTCAATACGGTATCCTCTGCTTGTATCCAGTGCTCAGCACACAGTGGGCACTTAATAAAATACTTGTCAAATGGATTGTGATGAAATGAGAGAAGGAACTTTTCCATTTTTTACCAGCAGATGGCGAATGTATGAAAAATTAAAATTGGTTCTGTTTTGACACAACTCGGCCAACAAATGTCGCTGCAGTTCCCTGAGGGCAAGGAACCAAGGCTGAGCCAGGAGGAGCGCATGTTGTTCAGATAGGATGCTGGACGAATATTTCAAACGGAGGGCCAGAAAGCTATAATCGTATTAAAAAGTCAAAGCCAAGAAGCTAAGGCTAAATTATGTTTGCGTTATTACATATTCTAAAACTGCATTTTCTTTCTGTTTTCTCACTTGATTGAACAGCAACAAGGAGCTGGCCATGCAGGCATTGTATGTAACTGCAACCTCAGTTCAACGAAGTGAGAGGGAGATTGTGAGAGTCAAAGGGTGTGGGCATCTGATATGCAGCAGAGGGAGGCCATGCGCCCTGCGTGATGCTTTTCCTCCTGCGATGTGGATTTCTGTAGAGCAGGGGCAGTGCTTCCAATCTCTGTGCAACAGATCCGAAGACCCAAAAGGGAACTGGGCCCCAAGGGGGAGCTTCTGGTCTAGTGCTGACAATGGGCAAGAAAACCAATCAGTACAAATAAATGTCTAGGGGCACAGTGATAGGAGGAAGAGAGTGAGGTCAGGAAAGCAGAAGGGATTCTTGGTGTGGGGAAGGCATCCTAGGCAGAGACTACTGTGAGAGCAAAGGTATGGGGCTTGGAATAGTTGGGCCCAGTTACTAAAATCTGAGTAGTTTTGTGTGGCTGGAGGACAGGGTCAAGGGTGGGGAGTGTATTAGTTATATATTGCTGGCAGACGAGCTAGTCTAGCAGTCTAGCACTTTTTCTTTCCCCTCCAGGTTTTGTCGGAAGTCACTGGAGTCCAAGGCTCATTCTTGTTCCCATGTAATTATTAATAGTGGTCTCTTTCACTCTCCAAAGCTTCCTAGTTTGAGTGGTCACCCTGTATTCCATTTTCATAGTGACCCTGTCTTTACTGAGGACAGGAGCAGGAACTGGTCCACCTCACTGCTGCTCAGTGAAGAGGAGAGGCTCAGGAAGAATGAGTTTCATGCCTGAAATTTCAGAGCTTGGGGGTCCAGAACAAAGCTCTTTCTCTTCTCAGGAAGGGGTAGGGATGACCCTTCCATCGAAAAGGATCTCCCAGCAGGGTTTCTGCCTGCAGGAGGCTGGAGCAGGTTTCTGAGACCTGCTGGAAGCTGCTAATGGAGGCTGAAGAGTCTTCCCCACCCCTTCCTTGTTCTCATTCTTTTTCCATCTCCAGGCCATCTCAGGCTTGAGTCTGGCTGCAGGAGACAATGACCACAGGGGTGGAGACACAGAGTGAGGATGTAGGAAGTCAGATCAGGGCAGGAATAGCCCTAAAGGCATCCAGGGCTCTGACTCTGCTCTGCTTCTGACACTCTGTGTGACCTGGAGGACTCCTGTACTCTCTGGGCCTCAGTTTCCCTACTAGTACAATGAAGGATTAGTTGAGATGTTCTGAATGGGACTGGCCAGCCAGGGTAAATAGCCCTGAGGCAGCGCTGAGAGAGGAGGGTGGGGGCGGTGAGGGAGGGGGTTGGAGGAGGGGACTCTGAAGGCAGCAAAGCGCATTACCCCAGGAATATTAACTGCCCTGGTCACTTCTTCCAGTCTGGGAAAGGCCATGCCCATAAATTAGGGTCATGAGTCTGCCAGGCAGAGACTTAATGAAGAAAGAGATGGACTTCAGTGAGAGCAGGCAGTACCTCTGGAGGTCATAAGTCCAGCCCCAGCCTGGACAGAAGGGATCTACAGCCAGAGAGGGCAGGAGTGTCCAAGCTTAGTGTCAGACTGGGGCAGGAGGTGGCTCTGCTGTGTTCACTGCTGAATCCAGCACACAGTAGGGTTTCAACTGGAGCAGGAGGTGGCTCTGCTGTGTTCACTGCTGAATCCCCAGCATCCAGCACACAGTAGGGTTTCAACTGGTATTTCTGACTAAGGATCAAATGATATGGTAAGTCATGCTGAGCTCAGACTACAATTCCATTCTCTGGATTCTAGCTGGGCCTTTTGTATCCATGACCTGAGGGGCATGGGGAGGAAAGGGGTCAGTGGAGACGAACTTCTCAAGGAGATAATGATCACGGCTTCCCTTTGTTTTTGAGAGGAAATTTCACAAGTTTTACAGGGTCACAGAACCCTGAGAAGTCTGACATCTTTTTCAAAGTGCATAGCCGGTTTCATGTCTATCACATTTCTGACAGTTACACACACACTCCCTCTCCTGCTCTCTACCTTACCTGCTCTCTAAAGGGACATCCTGGATGGAGTTTTTTCCCCCTGGCACTTGCCTCCTGCTGTCCCCTGCCCACCTCAACTGCCAGCAGCATTCACAGCATATGATTAGAGGGTGAGGCTGGACATTCAGTAGGGTCTTGGCACTGCTGAGAGAGGGTCTGGAGTGGGTGGGTGGCATCAGGGTCTCAGGGGAGGGCCAGTCAGTCCCCTCCATCTCACTTTTCTTCTGGGCTCCTCCAGTGGCTCCTTCCCTTATCATTTTGCCCATCTGGCCTCCCGTGGCCATGACTTAGTTGATCCCTCTCTATGTCCAGTGCCCAGCATGAGGCCTGGCACAAGAAGGATGGGAAAAAGGAAGGAATAAGAAGCACCACGTAGCTCTCCTGACCCACATATCCCATATCTCCACTTCCCTGATGTCTCCTCCTAGGGCCGAGGTCCCTCTAGTGCTTCCCAGTGGAGAATGTGAGGAATGCAGACCTTCTTACCCACATACATCCTCCGACCTACCCCCAGTCATGAATGGTCTTCTCAAATTCTCTTCCTGCCTCGAGGCCTTTGCACAAGCTGATACTTCTGATCTTTCTCTGTTCTGCAAACGCCTACTAATCCTTCAAAACCCCATTCAAATGTGACCTCCTCTAAGAAGTCTCCTTAGGTTGTGCCAGGGGTCCTTACTCTGAGTTTTCAGTTTCTTGGGACTTCTTTTCTCTTGACTTTGGTTAAATGTGACTCCTCCTCTGAGTCATTAGTTTCTCTGGGACTGGAAAAGTTATATTCAGTAAAGGCTGAACGAATAGCTGGATTTGCAGAGGAGGCAAGACTGGGGGCCCTGGGGACCTTTTGATAGTCCCATAAGGCCAAAGGCCACTGATAGGCTGCAAGAAGGGTGGCAACCCAGAGATGATATTTAATGGGCACTAAAGTTAAATATCAACTAGCATATATTAGGTGCTCAATTAGTTGATTTTTGGCAACTATTGATTTGACACTTGGCTTAGTAGCAGCTCTCATATAAAACCCTCAAAGATTTTTGTTGACATTGAACCCACAGCACATTTTATTTGCCAGGACTTTAGCTTTATTGCAGTCTTCAGCTTTATTGCAGTCTTTGGCTACATTATCTGAGGGCATGTCTTTGGAATTGGGGAGCTGACCTATTAGGGATAGTGCTCTGTTAGAGATATTATCACTATTTTGTCTTGGAGGATTGGCAGAGCACCCTTTGAAGGTCATTGACCTTCAAGAGAATGCTTCAAGAGAATTTTAGCCCTTCTCATGAGGAATGACTAGGAGAAGAGGTAGGGAATTTGCTGTGAGGAGATAAGGACTAACGTGCTGTCTCCGGTCTCCAATTCTATAAAGAGCTGTTTCTGGGTGCACTCTTGGCCCCAAGGCAAAGCTGGGACTGTCAGGCAGTCCCAGGCATATTCCTCTGACACCAAAAGGGATGCTCCCAGGAGGGGAAGGAGTGAGCACCTCATCAAGTGAGGGTGCTCCTTGTTGAGGTGGCTTAGGACATGGTTCTCACATTACATCTGAGGTCCTTTTCAGTGTTTAGGAAGCCCAAGTTCTAGGGTTATGTAGTACTAAGATTCTAAAATGCCATAATTCTGGACTTCTGCCATGGGATTCTAGAGCTCTGAGAACTTGAATGCAAAATAACCCAGCATGGGTTAAGGCAGGAGATAAGCCTCTTACCCTGGCCCTACTGGCCCAAACCCACCTGCATCCTTGTTCCACATATCTCAAGTGGACATTTTATCCACACCGTTACCTCTAGGCTGCTTCTCTTCTCAGCCTCTCACATCCCAAAGAGACAGTTCTTACCCCTCTGGCCAGGAGAGCATGGGGTAAGAAATGACACAAGGGAATATCAGATAATTCATCAGAGGGGATGATGTCAAAGCAGCAAATAATGATCCCTTCTCTTTCCTTTCTGAATTTACTGCCTCGATTTTCTGTGGCTGGATTTCCTCCCTGGCAGACTTGTCTGATGCTAGCATTTGTCAGTCCAACTGGATCTCCCCCGCAACGCTCATCCCCATCACCACAAGGAGGAATGGAAGGGTAAGAGGATGCATAAGAAGTGGATGGTCCCACCCTGTCTGTAGATAACCAAATCTCAGAGGATAAAAAGCAGACTGGTTTGGAAAGCAATGTCTATGTGTCTAGCTGCAATCCTACTACGTGCAGTCAAAGCCCATTTCTTTTCCCACAGTCTGGGAGAAGACACCAAGAGTCCCTGCCTTACCACAGGGCAGTCCAAAATGCCCCTCAAGAGTAGAGTATCGGAGATTATTGTAGACTTTATAGAAAACTGCCCAAGGGACTTCCAGATGTCTTGGGTAGGGGTAGGAAGGCAGGCCTCAAGCCAGTATGTTGAAGGAGGGTGACTTCCTGTGTGCAGAGGCAGCACAGGCCAGCCATTCTGCCTGACCAAGGGGGTGGGAGTCAGGGAGAGGAGGCCCCCTCCCCACTCACCAATTGTGCTTTGGGATCATGCAGAAGGCAGGGCTGACCCTGCATAGGAGGGCTTGTGCCTGAGACAGGAGGCTTAGACCCCTTTCCTCTTCCAGAAGGCATACAGGGGAGGGGAACAGGCAGCAAGGAATCTCTAGGGGAGAAAGTCACATGGATGGGAAAAAGCACGTGGGCAGCAGCTCCCAGCCCTGAGTCCCCTCCCTTACCCCTCTTTGGGGCCATGATGGACAGGTGACCCTGGTTCTGAGGTCTGACTTCAGGACTCTCCCTTCCCCATGGGGACCTGCCAGTATGGTTGGGGATGTGTGGCACCTGCACCTGTCTTGAAGGGCTGGAGAGTTCATCCTAAGAGTTAAAAGGGGTGGGCACATCCCAGGGATGGATTCCTCACTGGACTCTGACCCAATGAGTGGAGGATGTGGGTAGTGAGTGCAAGTTATGGGTGTAGGAGGAGTCAAGAGCTTAACACTTGGGCAGGGGAATGAAACTCAGGTCGGGTAAAGAGCTGAGAGTTTGAGATTGGGGACAAGAGTTTGAGATTGGGATCAGAGTCCCAGTGGGAAACGCTGAGGATTGGCTCTGCACTAAGGCTATAATGGGGTGTGCCTGTCCCTGGGATGGGAGAAATCCATGGAGCTGAGCCCCAAGCCTTTGTCAAGAAAGGGAGGGACCTGAGCCAGAGCTGGCGTAGTGGGTGGTATGAAATATATCCTCAGATTGGGGGAGGGTGTCCAACCCTCAGAGGCCCCTGGACGTGGGTCTCTATGCAGGATGCAGGGATCAGAGCTCTGGGACGAGAAAAAAGAATCAAAGTTCACAGAAACCTCGTGCTCTGCTTCTGAAACCAGAATGGGACATAAGGGCCCAAGTTCTAGGAAGGGAGCTGAGGGATCCAAGCTGGAAATGGGGGTCCATGAAGTCTGGGGTGATGTTTCCCTCTGGGAAGTCAGGGCTCAAAGCACAGGGTGATGGAGGCAGTCTCAAGGCTTTCGGATTTTAGACAGGGTCTCTGGGTGAGCCTTGAAAGGGGGAGGGGCCTTTTGGTGGTTCCAGAGGGATGTGTCAAAGCCTGGGATGGGTGGGTAGGGTTTCTGGAATCAGAAGAGTTTGATAGTGAGAGCTTTCAGCAGCTGAGAAGAAAGAGATACAGCTTGGGGCCTCCGGGTGTGTGGGTGGCGATGACATAATCCAAAGGTCTCGGGCCGATCAGGGGCACGTCTCAAAAGCCCCAAGCTTGCGGGTGTCTCATATCCACGGCTCCAGGCCAGACAGCTCTAGTAAGGTCATAAGCTGGCAGGGGCACCCTCAACCCCTAACAAGCGAAGCTCAGAGGCCCGAGCTCGGGGAAGTGGCGCGGGAGCCGGAAGGAGCTGCCGCGGCGGGCACGCGGCGTGGGTCGGCGTCCTGCTCGTAGCGGTAGTGGTAGCCCTCCATCTGGTCCCGGCAAGCCTCGCGCAAGTTGCGCATCCAGCGCTGGATCCCGCGGCGGTTTAGGTAGAGCACCATTAGGAAGATGAGGCCGATGAGCGCCAGCACCAGCCCGAAGAAGACATAAGAGGCTTCCAGCTCCGGGCCGGCGAGTTCCACTTCTTCCCCGCGACCGTCGGCGTCGCGGTCTGCGCAGCGCAGCCGCGCCTCGTCCAAGTCCAGGAAAGGCCGGTCGTGCAGCGCCCGCGGAGCGCCGCATCTCAGGCGCCGCGCGTCGGGGACGCGCTCTGTGGCGTTGCGCAGCCACGCCAGCAGGGGGCGTGCGGCGCAGCCGCAGCGCAGGGGGTTG
>NW_006494614.1:46609333-46609559 GCF_000325575.1 Pteropus alecto | reverse complement strand
GGCAAGCGGCAGGCGGCTCAGCCGGTTGCCTGCCAGGCCCAGGAAGCGCAGCTCGTCAAGTGGGTCGAGCGCGGCGTCCAGTGCGGCCAGCAGCGCGGGGCCTCCCCGCGCAAGCGCGTGGTTGAGCTGCAGAGAGCGCAGCTCCGGCAGCCCGCGGAAGGCGCCGCCGCCCAGGGCGCGCAGCGGGTTGTGGCTCAGGTCGAGCGCCGCGAGGCTGGGCAGCCCG
>NW_006494614.1:46607785-46609255 GCF_000325575.1 Pteropus alecto | reverse complement strand
TCCGTCCGCGTCCCCGCCGGCGAAGGCGGACGCGCGCAGCACCGTCAGGTTGGCGCCCACGATGGTGAGGTTGCGCGCGTCAGGAGGCACGTCCCGCGGCGGCTGCCGGAGCTCGGCGCCCGACGCGCAGCGCAATAGCAGCTTGGGGCCGCCGAAGCAGTAACACTGGAAGGGACAGGGAGCGGCGGGCTGGCTCAGCACCGCCGCCACGAGCAGCAGCCCCGGTAGCAGTGGCCCCCTTGGCTCCAGCTGTCCCGCGCGCGGGGCCATCGTGGCTGCCCCCGCATTCAGCGCCCGGGCTGCTGCGCTCACCAGTGAGT
Source organism: Pteropus alecto (assembly GCF_000325575.1). Taxonomy (NCBI): domain Eukaryota; kingdom Metazoa; phylum Chordata; class Mammalia; order Chiroptera; family Pteropodidae; genus Pteropus; species Pteropus alecto. Next base: position 46,608,935 of record NW_006494614.1, on the reverse strand, counting down.
TCGGAGCGCCTGGGGGGCAGGGGAGAGGGGGCTGGTGGGGCAAGTCCTTGACCCCGAGAGGCTGGCAGTCGCGGTCGGTCCGTCTGCGGGCTCTAAAGTCCGTGGAGGCTTCACTTTCCTGGCTGGGGCGAAAGGGGTCAGGCGGGGAGCGGAGCCCCCCGCCCCCGGTGCCCTACTCGCCCTGCGCACTGGCCTCCGACTTCCGCGGCCGTCCCGGGCTCGGAGCCGAGTGGGCAGGGTTTGCTCCCCCCTCCCCGCCTCCCGGCCTCCTCCTCCGCCCCCAACTGAGTCTCTGAGCCCTCCTCGCCGAGAGGCGGGGTGGGAGGCTCCCGAGAATCTGGGCTCTCGGCTGCTGCGTTTTCTCTTACCCACTCTCCGGCTCCCGGGCTGCCGAGAAGTTTAGCTCTCCGAGGTTCTGAATTGCTGCCCCCTCGTCTTCCCCACCTCGCATGTTTAAGGTGGTTTCTCTCTCTCTCTCCTCTCTCTCTCTCTCTCTCTCTCTCTCTCCTTTCTCTTCTCTCTCTCTCTCTCTCTCCTTTCTCTTCTCTCTCTCTCTCTCTCTCTCTCGCACATGTGGGGCGGGGCGGGACCGGGGAAAGCAGGCAGGTGGGTCAGCACCATAGAGCGAGAATTTGGGGTGAGGACTTCAGCGTTCTCTCCACAAACGCAGGCAGGATGAGGGGTGGGTTGAGAAAGTTACTCATTTTTCAGTCTCTTCCTAATCTCTGTGATCGAGAAGAGCTCTGGCTGTGCTAGGAGAGACTGGAAAATCTCCAGCCTCGGCCCCCTAGCTGCGACCCTGGTTACATTAGGCCTGGCTAGGGTACTACTATTGCAAGTACCGTAGAAACAGCGTTTTCTCGACCCCATCCCAACCCCACCCCCGGAAGTCAGCAACGCCCCCTCCTCTTTTACCTCCGCTCCCCTCTTCCCCCCCACAACTCACTGACTGCTTTGCCTGGAGTTCTTTCATCTTTCCTCCACCAGCCTGGACTCCTCCCGCAAGCACTCTCCCAGGCTGTCGGACCGGTGGGTGTGGTGATTCAGCTCTTTGCTATCCCCTCCCTGCCCCAGCGTCTAGGCACCTGTCTAGACTGTCCTACTGGGTCTTAGGACTCTGGAGTTGGACACCATAAACTGCCCCTCTTTC
>NW_006494614.1:46598599-46607763 GCF_000325575.1 Pteropus alecto | reverse complement strand
AATTGGGGGAAGGGTTTGGGGTTCCAGTGGTTGGAAGAAGATTTTGCAGCATGGGGGAGGGGGTCTCAGAGAGGGCCAGGGCTGAGTGAGTTGTTTATAGGTTTGTTTTGGTTTGGTTTTTTTTTTTTTTTTTTTTGGCAGAACTGGGAAGCTCCAGACCTGATTTAAAGAGATGGGCTCCTGAGAAGGGAGCAGTCCAGGCCTTGGCATGAATTATTTAGGCTGACACTTGATCCAGTAGGCCATTCTGGTATCAGCAGAGCTGGTTGGGATAGAGGCTCCCCCCACCTAAGAATCAGTCTCCTTCTCCTGAATTAGTGACAGTTGTTGATTTGACTCCTTCCCTAAGGTTATATTTAACAGATCGACCAATAGATCAATACCACTTAAGGAGAAGCGGTAGACCCTGCGGTGGCTTGGTCTTGGGCAAGGAAGGACCAATGTTAAATATCAGGGCTGTTGATCCTAGGGGTGGGAGGGAGGCTGGCCCTCCCCTCCCCTCTCTCTCCCCTATCCCCATCATCACTCCCAGGTATTGGCATCTGAGAACAGTAAGTTGCACATGATTGGACATATCCGAACGGATATATGTGTGAGGTTTTCTACATATGAGTACACAGACTCATGCTCACTTGGGTGTACATATACATGAATAGTAAGGCTTGCACAAGCATGTGCAGAGTACCAGGCAGGCTCATATGTGCCTAATGCAAGTACATGCAGGCTCATTCATACATGTGCATATATAAACATAGATCTGAATGCATCTTTGTATGTGTCCATGGATGCATAAGCACATTCATACTTGAACATTCATATTTCTGGGCCCATGCAGGTTCCTAGGTGCATTCTCAGAGGGGCAAGCTCATAGACCTATGCATGCAGCATGTGCATCCAGAAATTGGCCAACACATTCTGAGTCCACTCCTGCCCTGCACTATGCTCTTGGTCTGTGGAGGTAACAAGCTGTGGTGTCTTTTCATATATGGACACATATATGCTCAAATAGATACCATTAGGCCTGGGTCCTCAGCTCTTGTACCACCCTGCCTCCAGCTCTGACATCTTTCCCAGAGGGAGGCACTGGCTCTTCTTCACTATCATGTTTCCAGTATAGGGACTAGCACAAGACAGTACAGTAAATGTTTGTAGATGAATGAATGAATGGATAAACGAATGAATGAAAGAAAAGGTGTCTGCTTCCCTGACCCTCTGCATAGAGCCTCTTTTGCCTCCAGCTTCTAAGGAATCACAGTCCAACTGCCAAGGCCATGGTGACTGGTTCGTTGTTGGCTGATGGCCCCCTGGGAAAGGTCTGCAGGGCAGTAGGCAGCCTTGATTGGGGAGTGCTAGATACCTTAATTGGAGAAAGAAGACCCAAAGAGAATCTAGAACCATTAGGTGCCTGAGCACAAGGAAATGATCATGTTTTATAATGGGGAAACTAAGGCCAGAGGGCCAGGGACTTGCCCCAAAGCCAGTGGTTGGCAGGGCTTTGCTGGAAATATGTTCCCAAGGTTCTTGCCCAGGACTTTGTCCAAGATAGTGGCTGTATCTGAGAGGGTCAAGTGCACAGGGAAATCTCATCCTGACCCCAGGAAGCTGAGGCCAAGATTAGATGCTAGGGTGAGTCTGGCGTGACCTCGAAACTTTTACTACCTGTGGGCTGTCAGCTTCTACTTCTAGAAAGTATGTGGGCTTCTGAATTCCTATCTTTCCTAGTCCTCTCAAAGCTATTTTGATAAAGTGAGCGGAAAGTGCTTCAAAACAAGAAAAGTCATATCACCTAGGGTCTGGGGACCTTAGCACCTGTCCTGCCATGCAGCCATGTGACTCTGGAGGAGGCATGGCCCATTTCTGGGACTAATTATCTCCCGTGTCATTTTGCCCTGTTCTATCTTCCTCTCTCCCCAATTCATGGTAGGTAGTAAAAGGAGTGAATTGACACTTGCTGTCGCTCTGTGTGCATCTACGTGGCCTCCTCACCACCCTCCTCTCTTTGTGCAGGTATCCCCTGTTCTGTCCAAGTTCCCCTGGAGCCAAGTCTTTGAGCCTGGGGGAATCTCTGTACTCTGGAGGACCAGCGCCTTCTATCTTAGGGTTGTCAATGTTCAGCATATAGTAGGTATTCAATAAAAATATGTCCAATTGCTTCTGAGGCTGTGTGTTTATCCTTTGAGGCATCCAGTGGAAGTATCTTTGCTCAGATTGCTTGTCCCACCCGGAGTGCTTTCTTTCCTTGACTCTGTTTCTCCAGTCCAGCCCACTGCCCCACAGTGCTCAGCTTGAGTTCTGCTGCCTCTAGGAAGCCTCACAGTTTCCTTCTCTCTCCTTTGAATTTCACTTACTGATCAGAAAGCTAGAGCTCCCCTGAGTACCCCGACTGTCAGCATCTAGGGCTCAGGACTGATTTCCTGTGTCGTCAACATACAGCTCAGAACTCAGCATGGAGATGGCACCAGGGAACATTTATTGAATGAAATAATGATTTAACAATCTCTGGCTCGATCCCCCCATCCCTGTGAGGTAGGCTAGGTGAGGATCCCCCATTTACACTTTATACCAGGAGACAGCCGCCCAGAAAGGTTAAGTGCTTTTCCCCAAGGTTGCACAGCTGACTGGACCCAAGCCTGATAGGAGCTCAGGTTTCCTGCTTCTCTCCTTTGCCGCAGCCCTCCCCATCCTAGGCTTTCTCTCAGTGTGACTAGGTCAGATCCCAAGGGAGTTTGTGGGCATAGAGCTAATGTCCTCAGGGTTTCCTTAGGATTCAGCAGGTGAGTCACCCCTAGCCTCCCAAGCAGAGTTATCATCTTCCCTGTGCTGGGTTAAGAATCCCCCATGTCAGCCACTCTGGACCCTAATTCTTGAACTTATTATCCCACTGGGCCTGAGAGCCCCTTTCAGCCTTCCAAGGCACTGTCTCCTCCTCTACTCAGTTCCTTCACTGGGCTTTTTCTCCCCAACAAAGGTCCTGCCCTCTGTAAGCTCCATTGAGCCTTAGTACGGAGCCTGGAGAGGTTTGGTGACTTTCCTGAGGTCACATAGTGGGTAGCCCCTCCGTCATCCACCTCCAGCTCCATTTTGTCTGCCAGAGGGGTCTGTGTTATTAAAGTCCTTGGGCAAGTCTGTCTTTTCAGATCTGTTTCCCTATTTGCAAAGAAGGTATGTATGAAGACAAGATGCTTTTGGAAGGCTTTTGAGTTCTGTGCCCCTTGGTCTTTTAGGGATGGGGATCATGGAGGGAAAGGTAATACAGTGATTTGTCCAGATTGATGCCCCTACCTTCTCAATGTGTGACCTTGAACTTGGCACCATCCCAACTAGAAAGTAAGTAGTGGTAGGATGGTTTGGGGTTTCTCCTAAGTCTGATGTTGTAGCAGCCAGCGATCCAGGATCCCTTTATCCTGGTGGCCTCCCTTTCCTTCTGCTCCCCCTTTCTCTGAGGCAGTGGAGGAGGAGCTGATCAGGGCTGACATGATGGAGCTCAGTCATTAGGTAGTGGGAAAGGCCCCAGGTTCTCCATTTGTGTAGCTTCTGCACTGGTGGGAGGGGAAGACTCCACTGCAAGCTTTGCTGTTCCCATTTCTCACTACCCCTCCACTCACCTCCATGAGACACAGGAAAATCCATAGGCCCAAGATTCATTTTCTCCATTGAGTCAGCAGAGGCCACACTCTGCTTCTGAGGGATGGACAACTGGCTTTTAAATAACACTCTGATATTTAATACCTTCCTCCTCCACTCTGTGGCCTGGGCCTCTGGGGAAAGACTAGAGTAAATGAGTTAGTTGAGTCCTCTGAAAGTCATAAGTACCCCCCAACCCACTCTTACCACCACCCCCAGACTCTCAGACCATGGGGGAAAACCTGATTCTTTACATTTACAGTGTTTTATAGTTTCTAAGTGATGCCCCAGGCTGGGTTTCTTATCCCTGGTTTGAAATTGGAAACAGATTTTTAGAAAAGGGGAGTGCCCCCCATCTGGCTTTTTGTCTTGGTCTACTGCTGGCTGGCTGTGTGACTGTGAGCAAGTCCCCGTCCCTTTCTGGGCTTCTATTTCCTCACTTGTGCTTCAAGGTGGTTCAGCTGGTGGGTTGCCACTGGCTCCTCTAGCTGTAAAATTTCATGAATTGCTTCCTTGTTCTAAGTCTCCTCTCATAGAGCTACTTTTTGTCTCCACAGTCCTGTTCTTGGGGAAGCTAAAGGGCAGAGCAGATTGAGGCTCAAGGCCAGGCAGGATCTGGCCCCAGGATTCCTGTGTAAACTCAGTTGATTCAGGAGCAAGAGTAGATAGGAGAAAGAGGAAGCAGCAGAGTTGGACTCTTTTCCTCTTTTTCCTGCTCTCTTTCCTCCCCACCTTCCTTTCTTTCTCAAGTAGAGGTCAGGACAGACCAAGGACAAGAGCCTATTTAAATCTTAGTTTTCTTAAAACTCAGGGTCTCGGCCACTGTAGATGCAGTTTGAATAGTTGGGAGCAAAACCCTCTTCCTATGCTGTGTCGGAGTTTAGGCTCCTAAAAATGGAAGTTAGTGGGCCCAGTTCTCCCAGCTTCACCAATGTTCTGTGTCATTCGGAAGACAGGGATTGATATCTCTGTTGGCTATATGAGAACACTGGGAGATTAAAGGGCTGTGCTTGGGATCACCCACATTAATAATATACCTTTTCTGATTCCCAGCTTAGTGCTCTTGCCACTGTTCTACTCCAGGCAAGAAGTTGGGGGCAAAGGGTGGGAACGGGAGAGGCAGGTAGGTTTGTGCTTAGATCTGGAAGTGACCTTAGTTTGCTTGACTTCCTTCACATCCTCTTAGGTCCTCATGATCCTCCTGGGCTGTACCAAGCCTTCTACTTCTAGAATTATAGAATCTTGAAATCAAAGCATTGAATTCTAAGAATCACAGACTCAGAGAGGCATAGAACCACCATCTGTTTGAATCAGAACATAAGACGCTCATGGTGCTGGTAATATAAATGATGGTGAATGAAACACTTAGAGCCTCTATAGGTTGTTATATGAATGTTCCCCAGTGAATCCTGCCTGTCTGTATCCATACTTTTATGCTGTCCCTTTCTTTCCACACTGACTTTGGTTTGGCCATGTGAATTCCTTTGGCTATTGAGACATCAGCAAATGTGATGCAGACAGAGGATTAAAAAGTCCTTGTGCATTAGGGCTCTCTTCCTCTTGCTCTCCTGAGAGCTCCATATGTAGAAGCCCAAGCAGCCCTCTTAGAAGAAGAGAAGAAAAATGAGCCAGCCATCCCAGCTGAAGCCCTCTAGACCAGCCAGCTCCCCACATGATCTTCCAGCTGATTCCGGCTGCCCGAGTGACCCCAGATAAGACCAGGAAACTACCCAGCTGACGCAGCCCAAATTGCTAACTCATAATTGTGAACAAGTAAAATGTGATTTTAAATCATTAAGTTCTGGGGGGGAGGGGGCGTTATATAGCAGTAGATAACTGATTTCAGTGCCTTAGAATTAGAATTGTAGAATCTTAGTCACAGATTCCATATACCCTACAATCACAGTACCATAGATTCCTGGGGCCAGAAACTGGAATCTTTGATTCAGTATCTGAAGAATAGAAGGGTCGCGTGAACTTCTTTAACTTCCACCTAGTGCTATACTCTCGTTTAGTTCATAGACCAATTGACCCACTCACCTTCTTCCAACCTGGAGCCCTCCCCCTATTCACAGGTCTCTTATTCTTTGGTGTTCTGTCCATTCTGTCACACAGTCTTCTTGTTTCACCCCTCAGCTGGCTTCTCAATCCCTTCTGCTTTAGAAAGCTTTCCCATGTTGATCTGCTTGCTCTGGTCTTGGGAGCTAAATGTGGACTTTGTAGAAATTTGTCTTGGTATTTATCCTAGTTGCTGGCACAGTGCCTGACACAGAGTTGGACATATCTTGAGGAAAACCACCACCACCACAAAACTCTTTTCACTTTCTCCTGCCGTGTCCCCTCACTGCTGTGTTCTGTGATCTGTCCGAGGTGCTGAATGTCTTTATCCTCCTGGCCACAGTCTGCCTCAGAATGGCTACTTCCCAAGAGTAGGAATCATGGAATCATTCAATCTTCTAGGATTCAATCTCCCTCTCTCCCCCTCTCTCTCCCCCCATTGCCCATCCCCTGCCATTTCTCATTAGAAATCATTGGCCTGGACTACTTAAAAGCAAACTAATATGTGGTGATGTATACTAATCAAGTTAAGGTTCAGCCGTATGCATAATGCCCCAAACAACAATCTTAAATGACGTAGACATAGAAGTTCATTTTTTTTTGTCATAGAAAAGTCCAGATGTAGTAGTCTAGAGTCTCAGTGGTTTCTCCGCAGTCATGAGAAAGCAACACTCCTATTATCTTCCCACTCCGTATTTTCTAGTATGTAGTCCTAATTCCTGTAGTACAAAATGGGTGCTGGAGCATGAGCCATCACATCAGGTAGCAGATGGAGAAAAAGGATAAATAAGGATACCACTTGCCTTTATGGGCACTTTCCATAATTTCATTCAATACTTTCACTCATGTGGCTACATCTAATTAGCTTCAAAAGGCCTGGGAAATATACTCTTAACTGGGAAGCAGTGTGCCAGCAAAAAGTTGTGGTACTTATTAATGAGGAAGAAGGGGAAATAGCTATTGAAAAGTAACTGGAAATCCTTGACATTACTAATGGAACAGTGGTGTTGATAGTGACAGTCACTGTGATATACTAGTTGTGTTGATGGTGACAGAAATGGGAATGATGGTGGTGCTGGTGATGTTAGTAGTAGAGGGGGTAATAATGGTAATGGTAATGGTGGTGGTGGTGATGATGATGATGGTGATGAAGGAAAGAATGGTGAAGATAGTGATAATAAAACTGGTGGTCAATATAAGTTCTGGTTCAAGAGCACAGACTCACTCAAGCATCAGCCTGGACCAGGAGGATAGCATACCAAAAGATGGGCCACTGCAGTGAATACAAGGTACATGGAGCTGGGGGCCTGCTACAAGCCACAAAGAAGTGATTTCTGGCACCCCTGCTGCTTTGCAGTTCATCAGCCTCGAGCCTCTCATCTTCTTGAGTCCAAGTCACCCCCCGCAGAGCATAAATCAGATTCTCCCCATTTAGGCTGGAAATAACTGTGGAATGGAAACTTAGGGCCTTAGGGAGGTAAAGCAGGAAGGGCAATATTGGACTTTCTTTTATTAGACAATAAACAGTGATGGAATTTGTTGTTATGGTCAAGGAAACTTTGCTTTGAAATACACAGAAAAGCACATGGACACATAGCCTTAGAAATAGACAAATGGTTGCAAATACACACATATAAAGAGTTACAGATATACAGAAAGAAACAGGCTCACAGTCATGGAGACCCTCAGCCACAGAAACACTCAGTCTCACAAGGAGACACCAGGCCAACCCCTTTCCCCAAAGAGATGCAGGCTATCAGCCATCTTATTCCATAGGACAACTTTCATGCTACTCGTAGATCCCACACACCGAAGGTACTAAAGAGTCAGAAATGATGTTGATGAGGGGACTCAGAGCTCAGTAGTCAATTAGAGAAGCAGGCAGTCTGACTTTTGATACCCCTTCCACCTGGAGTGATATTGCACAAGTCACCACGGCCTGTCCCAGGACAGCCCAGATTCTGCAGCTGAAGGTGATCAGAGGGGTGGGACTAGGGTAGAAGGAAGTACGTCCTTCAAAATGTCTCCCCCAGGGCCCTGAGGACACACCTGGAAGCCATTATGAGAGGAGCCAGCAGACTCTGGCTCCAGGTGAGAAGGCGTGATGAGAACATGTGGCAGCCTCCTGCCTGCTGGAGCTGAAGCATGGAGGACACCTTGGCCTGAGTAGTTCCAGCATCACACCCCCAGCATCCACCTAGAATGCAGAGGTAACTCCGGTGCAGGCCCTGGCACCCAGGATGCCACCTCCTGAATCTTTGACACCAGATTTCCTGACCTCCATAGTGACGCTCCTTTTCCAGGAAGACTTCTTGATGACTCCTCTGCCCCTACCCCCTTGTCTCCTTTTCTGCTTCTGCTCAGAATTCCTATATGACATCGTCCTGACCTGCTTACTCTTTCCATTGATCTGTGCTGCTTTGTAAGTGGCAATCCTACTTTGCTCCAGCCACTGTTGTCTTCCTCCTCTCTGCCCAGCTGGAGCAGCTTTATTTCACTATGGTTTCAGTCTTTCCTTAGAGATTGAAGATATTTGGGTCCCACCTTCGGTCTCAGCCCCCTCTGCTGCTAATCCCTGGTCCTGGGACTTATGGATGACTCACTTCCTACCACTAGAGTGCTAGAGCTCGCAGTTCATGAAGGAGCCCCTCAGAGCCCCACTCTTTGCAGACAGACCATCTATTGCCCCCAGCCTAGGCCTCAAGAACTAGAGGTTCTTTGCCACCCCAGAGCCTCTCTTCCTTTCCAGCCTCATGTTGGCCATTTACCAGGATGATCTAGTGCTGGTTTCCCCCAGTGGGTCAGGTTCTAGATCCCTAGATTTCCTCAGCTGTGTTTCAAAATGGTAGAGAAAGCATTCAGCCTCAGGTGGGGTAAGGGTGTGAGATCCCTGGGGATCTCTGAGCTCATTACTCTCTGGAAGTTTTGGGTGGGCAGGAAGAGCCTGAAGCCTGACCAGGACTTTGATTATTGGCTGCACCGCATATTCCTGGACTTAGTACAGGAACCTTAGGATAGACACGGCAGCCTGAGCAGTCAAGAAGCAGTTTCCCATTGAGGCCATCCCAAACTCTGTGCCTCAGCAGCCCCCCTGGCACACTCAGGATAAACAGCTCTCACCCCTACCTTAGTGCCAGGCCTGGCTGAGGTGGGGCTTCAGCTTGGCCCTGCCCGTGTATCTGTAGCCCTGCCTTGGAGAAGGAAAAGAGAAGCCAGTTGGAAGTTCAGAAAAGGAAAGACTAAAAAGGAGCCCACAATCAGCCCTAATTAGCCACTGGGAGAGAGAAAAGGAGGTCAGAGGACTGAGTCTGCTTCTGAAGGGAAGCACCTGGCAGGCAGAGCTGTGGCTCATCTGCACCCCCACAGCACTCAGCACAGAAATTGGCCCCACACAGGCCCATCTGACCCTGGCTCATTCCCTTCCACGCACTGGGGGAGGGCGCTACATCTACCCATAGACTTTGTCACGATCCTCTCCTCTG
>NW_006494614.1:46586957-46598560 GCF_000325575.1 Pteropus alecto | reverse complement strand
GAGAGGACGGAGGGAGCGGGGAGAGAGGGCAGGCAGACTTGACTGAGTATCTTCTGTATGCAGTGCCCTGAGTTGTGAACTTTACACATACGATTGTATTTAATTCTCTGAAATGGAGGTACTTTGGCCCCTATTTTTAAATAAAGAAGTGGACACTCAGGTTAAATAGTTGCCCCAAGGTCACACAGCTTAAAAGCGGCTGAGTGGAGGGTCCGGCTCAGGCTGTGTGCTCTGCAACCTGTGCTCATGTTACAAAATGAGTGCGTGGAGGGCAGAGCCCCTGCCTGCATCGTCTCCTTGCTCCTTGTGCTCAGCACGGGGAGGGACAGGTATGTGGCAAAGGCTGGGAAGAGCTGTTGAACTCAACAGGCAGGACTTGCTGATCCAGAGAAGGACATAAAAAGAGGGGGGCAAATGGAAGAATAGTGGGTGTGCTATAGAGAAGGAGAGGCAGATCACCCCCATCCCCTAAGACCACATGCAAGGGGCCCCCAGGGGGAGCTTTCCTGGGGCTGAGGACAATCTGGAATGAACACAACCTATGCCTGGCCACGGGGGAGGCAAGGAAAGAAGGAGTAAGGGAACAGTGTATTTCTTCTCCCCTTTTTGCCACTCTTCCTACCCCTCCACCCACCCCATATGGTTAAGCTGTAGAGAAAACAAAATGAAGAACCTTTAGCCCTTCCTGGAGCTGAGCCACCCCTGCTTAGCCTGGGCAGATCACCAGCAGGCCAGCTGGGCCAGGGCCAGGCATCGTCCAGTGTGGGGTTGGGGACATTGAGGAGAGGACACCCGGACCTTGGGGCAGGGCCACTGTGGCCACAGTGCCCTTCCACACAGGCTGGATCTTCTGTCAGGGGCCAAGTATCCCTAATAAAGGAGAAAGCAACAGGATTGGGAGGGGGAAGGAGACCCTTTGGTCCTGCCCATTTGTACCCCAGTAGCAACCAGAGAGTAGGAGAGAAACATTTTGGGTCAGGCAGACTTCCCACGGCAGCTGGTTCAGTCTTCATAACCACCACCCTGAAAGGTAGTGATAATCGTTCCTGATTTTAAAGATGAGGAAACTGAGGTGCGGAGGGGGTCAGTAACTTGCCTAAGGTCACAGAGTGAATAGGAGGATGGCTGGGATACCACTCCAGGCTGTTTGGCTCCACGCCTACTCTTAATCATCATGATCTCCTGAGAGGAGTAGCAAGAAGCTTGCCTTTCTGCACCCACTAGCAATTAAGGGCCCTTTGGTATTGTGAAAAATGTCAGTGGAGTGTGTCTGATTAGGCTCATCAGTGCCCAGCATGGGACACATGTGTTTTTAAGATGGATCACCATTATCCCTGGCTGAAGAATTGTGTGGTGTTTTCTTTTCCTGCTGGATTTCATTATGTTCCCTCTTGTACTAGCTTTTTGTGTTCTCAGTAATCTTACAAAACTTTGAAAATCATAGTCGGCCAAGCTTATATTTTTGGTCTTAAAATATACAGCTAAGCTTTTATTAAGACACAATGTTGTTATATTTTTAACAAGTGAATGTTTGACTCAAGATTACAAGAAGACAGCAATTACTTGAATTTCACTGTTCCACATTTATAAGGAGTCAAAAGAGCAGGACAGAAATTTATTCTTCCTAAAGAAAACCTTTCTTCATTCAGAAAGCAAATTTCTTGTGGTAGAGAGAGGTTCTCATTTAATCGTTTTGAACGATTTTCGACCAACAGCCAACTGTTGAGGCAAATAGCCTAGGTTAATCTGATCATTTCTAAGTGAAACCTTTCACTGAGGACTGAAAATTCTCTCCAGATTTAACAGCACTAATAAAGACAGCAGGAAAAGATTGATTTATGTTATTAAAAATGAAAAAAAAAATGTAGTGGTCACCAGGATCTAGCATGGGTTTACTTAAGGAAATCAGGCCAGCCCTCCCTGACTGTACCTTTGGGAGAACAGATAGATAGGGGGTCTATCCGAATCCTGCAAATCTTGACTTCAGAAAGGCATTTGGAACATCTCCCAAAGTATTTTTAATGTGAGATGGGGGGCGGGATCAAATAGCAATACTCCAGGGGAGTCCCTGGCTGCCTGGACAGCCAGTGGAGGAGAATCGATAAGTGGATCGATCAATGGCAGCCTGGAAGGGAGACTAGAGCGCTGCTTGGGGCTTAGTCCTCCGAGCTGACTTGCTTGGCCTGATGTATTTTTGAAGGACTTGGATGAGGCATATCGTAAAGCATGCGTATCAAAGTCTGTGGGCAGGAGAGTGACTGTGTCAGATGGCAAGACCGGGTTTCAAAATGATCTGAATTGGCTTGATCTGTAAGTGACAACCATAGGTTCAAGTTCGTGGACATCAATGTCAAGTCCTTATCAGGGCTCAAAAGTTGGAGTAAGGGAGAGGGGAAAGAATTGTTGAGCATGAAAAGGAAGAAAATGTAGTGGTCACTAGGATCCATATGCCATACACTTTGCATATGATAGTTCATTTAATTATGAGAACCCTTAGAGAAGGACGTTCTCATTTTATAGGAGAAGAAACAGGCCCCGAGAAGCTAAGCATTTGCTCAAGGTCACAGCTCGTAAGGGGTGAAGCTGAGATCAAAACTGAAGTGGTCAGACTCCTAGGTCTACCTTCTCACAAAAAGTTCAGAGGGCAAGAGACAGAGCTGAACAGTAGTTTATGTAAAAAAATAAAACAAAAACACATATTTATGTGATGTTAGTCCTGAATTCTAATGCCAAGGTTTTACTGAGCCTCTCCTTTGGAACCACCCTTGACCCCGATTTGGGATGCAGAGATGAAAACACATAGCCCCTGAGCAAGCCAAAGTCTGGTCTTGGGAGAGAAACTGATACAATAGGCAAATTTGACAGTGCTAGACATACTGAGTGCCATGGGAGCCCAGGGAAAACCGGAACTTCCAGCAAACTATACAGAGGATGCAATTCCTGGCCTGAGGCCTGAGGATGGCTAGCTTGTCTGGGAGCCCAGGGAACACGTGGGTCAAGGGTCCAGGTGGAGTGCACTAGCCTGAGTACTTCATTTCTGCCCTCATCTCTGGGCTCCACTATAGGCCCCGGAAGAGTCTAGTCTGAGGGGATGGGAGGTTTGCCAACTGTCCGCTCTCAGCCCCCAGCCCAGTAATGGAAGAAGAAAGCAAGATGGGAGTAGGAGTTCTGGAAGGCATTTGGGAGCTGGAATCAGGGACATGCCTCTTGGAATGCTGGGAGGTTCTGGAACCACAGGCTCTGAGCATGCCGATTACTTTGTAACCACGGGCTGTGTCCCACAGCTGTTCTGCCAGAGACTGGTGTTCGGAGTCAGTGAACATGCAAAGAACAGATGTCCTGGGAGTCATTTGGAAGAGGAAAGGAGGGCAGGCTAAGTCCTTATTACTATAGGGGAGACAGTGATTAACATGTATAAAGGTCTCTGAGGTGGGAGACAAGGCCAGGTGGGCTGGAGACGAGAGATCAAAAGATGGAAGAAGGGCACTGCCAAGATACAATTGGTAAGGTCTGCAAAAGGCAGGCTATGCTGGGCCTTGCAGTTCTTGTTCAAGATTTTAACCTTTATTCCAAAGGCAAGGAGAAGCCACTGAAGGCTTTTATTTGCATTTTGGAAAGATCACCATCACTTCATGATTGTAGGGGGCTGAGTGTAAGAAGGCAAATGAGACACTTGAAGGACTACAGGTGGAAGATGGTTGCGTTTGGGCTGGGTGGTGGTGTGGCGATGGAGAGAAGTGATGGGTTTGTCATTCGGGGCTCAGTGACAGGCTGGATATAGGGTGAGGAGGAAGGATGGCTCCAGGGTGTCTGGCTAATGGATAATGAGACCATTCACTGAGAGTGGAAAGACCAAGTACATGGTGGGCAGAGAGGATGAACTTGGCCTTGGTCCTAATGAATTAGAGATGCCAATATAGCCAAGTGGGGATGTTGAAGGGCCAGTTGGATATTTAAATATGGAGTTCAAGAGCTGTGTCAGGGCTGGAGATGCAAAGCTGGAATCTGTCGGCATTTAGGTAGTAATTGAAACTGCCTGCTTATTCAGGGACCCCATGGCCCATTGTCTGCTGTGGGAAGAAGTTTCTGACTGCCCCACCCCCAAGCCCCATCCCAGGGCTGGCTCAGGGCCACCTCTGGGCTTCCACAACTTCCCCATTGTAGTGTGTGGGCAGTATCTGCCTCTCCCCTTAGGTGGGAAGCTCCTTCAAGGGCAGGGACCACATGTATCTCTGCACCCCCAGAGCCCAGCACAGGTCTTGGCACAGAGGAGGCACTGGTGGCAGCTTGATCATTGATGCATGAACCAACTCTCAATGGAGTGGGCTCCTGTAGAAGGGAATGAGCTTCCTACCCTAGAAGGCATGTGGGCAGAGACTCTTTGGCCTGTGGGAGAGTGGAGGAGATGCCTATATCCAGCAGGTGTCCTCTTGGGACCCTCTCAGCCCTGGATGCTAGCTTTCCACGACCTGAGTCACCTCTCCTAGGGAGAAAGAAGTGTCATTTTCTCTTATCTCTAACTCCAGGGTTTGGGCTGGGACTCTCTGGGGCTTCTGGAGAGGTTTCTTGAGACTGTGCTGACCTCAGAAGGCTCTGCCTGCCCCCACGAGCCTCTCAGCTCTGGAGCTGCCACCTAAGTGTAGATGTCTTGCTAGAGTTTAGCAGAAGCAGCTGAGGTAGCTTTGGCCTGGACTGTTAGGGCTGGCTGCCCAGCCTCCTCGACCTCGGCCTTGGCCTGGGCCCTCCTCCCTCCCCAGCTGCCTCTACTCTACCCCACTGCATTCCTTACTGCAGCAGCTTGGCCACTGCAGGAGCCAAAGTGGACCTCCGCCTGGAGATTCTGAGGGCTTGGCAAGAATTGATGTACCTGGAAGGAGAAGAGGGAGTAGATCGGTGAAGATGCTAGGAAGGGAGAGGAAAGGGGAGGAGCTGAGAAGAGGCTAAAGAGACACATAATGTCCCCACTGGATTGGAAGACCTTCAAGATTATCTAGCTCTCTCATTTTGCCCAGGAAGAAACTGAGGAGCAGTTTGGGTTTGTGCATAGGTGTGTGAATGTGTGTGGGGGTGACTTACCAGAAGATGCACAGGGCACAAGAAACCTTCTTGTGCTTGGGGAGGTAGAGGAGGGAGGGAACAGAGGACCCTGGAGGCCAGGGGGCTTCACAACAGTGACTGCCTAACCTGGAGGATGGGATGGGAGGTGTGGGAGTCCTGGGGCAGAAGGTTTAGGCGTCGAAGTTGGGTGAAACTCATTCCTTCCTGTAAGCATCAGCCCCCACTCTCTCCCCATTTGTCTCCTCATCACCCTGGGAGCTCCTGTAAAACAGAGACTGCTTCTTCCATCTGATTGGAACATTCCTGAGGCAGGGAATAGTCTGGAGTCTTCCTGAGGTTGAGCACTGGCTCCCCGACCAGACGGGCCAGGACAGGACCAAATTCCTATCCTCTGTCTACCCATGGCTCTTGGCTAATGCCAACAAGGAGTGCAGGGAGGCGAGGGGGCCGGAGGCTCGCAACTTCGACAAGGAGATGCAGAAGGCATCTCAGAGGGGCCTAAACTTACATGACTAGCAGCCCTGCTCTGTTCACAAAGGGGAAGGTAAACTCAAAGCCTGGGAAATAAGAGAAAAAAATCAGCAGAGAGCTGGATTCCAATTTCCAGAGCAGAATCCTCACAGTGTAGTGGGACCTGATAACATATACATTGTTACAAGAGGTGGACACACCGGGTTGTTCTCACCCTGGCTCAGAATGTTCAGTCTGAGATAACTGGTGACTCTGACCCATGCCAGCTATGTCAGCTCTGGCAGCAGACACTGCAAGGGACTGCCAGGCTGCCCCAGAAAACCCAGAACTACCTTTTATCTAAACCACTCTAGGACTTGACCATAGGAATTTAAAAGGACTAAGACATAGCAGTACTATCTCTTTGTTAATATCATTTCTATGCTTGGTTTTAAAACGCAACTTATTTTACTTTTGTTTTTAGTGTGTGCACTATAGAAAATTTGAAAAATAGGAAGTTGAAAGAAAAATAAACGCACCCATAATTCCATGATCCAGACTTTTTTGATGAATTCCTTCCAAGTCTTTTTTCTGTGCATATATTCTCCATAATTTTAACACTGAGATAATATTTAAAACTCTTTTACTTTATTTTTTCTTATGATTATTAAGATAAAGCTTGCCCCCTTTTTTTAAAAAAGGAAAGTAGAGAAAAACATTAAGAAGCAGGAAAAAATTACTCAGAATCCCATTATCCCATCAACCATTGTGTGAAGACATGTGCCCTACACTTTTTTTAAAAAAAACAAGTTAAGAACTATAAGTACAAGTGCTCTGAGTTTACAATTTGGGAGACAGCATAATGTATTTACAACAAAAAACACCTGTATTCGAATCCCGGCTCCATCACTTACTTTGGAAAAGTTACACCACCACTAAAACCTCAATTTCCTCAGCTATGAAATGGGATCAATCACTACCCAGTTAGAGAGATGCTCTACAGATTTGTTTACATAAAACTCCTGATCATGCACCCAGCACTTAGTGAGTCTTCAGTGAAGGTGTAGTGGACATGTTGTCACATGTTTTGCTGCCTAAGACTAATCTCTTGCTTTGTATTTTGAGCGAATCTCCCAGTAGGTGAGTCCTTATGGAAGCTAGGACCCCAATTTCCATTTTGAATCCAAAGAGGGCCAATTCTCTCCTACTGCCATACCCTGGCAATTTCCCCTGCTGTACCTGGCTCAGAACCCTGATGTGACAATTAGTGCTGTTAGGAGGAACATTTGTTAGAATTCATTTTTGCTTATGTCATGTAGCCATGCTACATGGGAGTGTGCAGTGTGGCGGAGATGTTCAAAGGCCGTACTGGTGAAGGCATTGGGACAGCTGTGCCTATGGTATGACCTTGGCTATGAATTCAGTTGCCCACTCATTCGGTTCTCCAGGTTTCTCATCCATTCTGAGATACCCTGTGGAACTGCCAATACTTCTTTTCTGTTCTGCTTAGTGTGAGTCAGTTTCTGTTGCTTACAGCCACAAAGGTTAGTTCCTAAATCTTTTCAACAGTAGAATAAATTTTAGGCAATAGCTTCAATTCCAAGCCAAAGTTTTCATGCAGACAAGTCCTCGATGTACTAGAAGTGTTGTGCTTAATTCTGGCCTTTAAACAAAGAACAAGATGACCCTAGATCTGTGTCTCACTGCTCAACCCAGAGCCTGCCTGGAAAGAGAGGTACTCAGAGCTGCTAAAGGAAGGAATGAAGGAAGAGAGAGAGAAGGCAAGAGAGGGATTTCCACTTGCCCATTTCCTGAAGGCAATTTGTGTGTGGTTCACTTGAATTCCTGTCTCCTTGGCCTCCATCTGATGAATCCTGTGACTTGAGCAGTCTGAAACCATTGCAACTTATCTTCTTCCCCTCCTACCCTTACGTGCTCTCGTGTTTCTCAGAGGATGGCAACACCCAAGATAAAAACCCTGGATGTCTCCCAAGATCCTTCCAGTACACCTCCTAAACATTTCTCAATCCATACCTTGCCTCCATCCCCAGGACACCAGCTCAGCCCATTAATATCTCTTGCCTATCTGACTTTGCTTATGGGGACCTTGCTTGCCACAGGTCTGGTCTTCAGGAGGCCAGTTAGGTTGCAGGAACAGGCCCCAAGACCAGCTTACTTTTGACCAGCAAGACTGTTTACCTGGGTATCTCAGTCTTTAGGCAAGGGGCTGTGGGCAGGCCCATCCAACAAGTGGAACTCCAGAGATACCAGCCAGATCTGAATCCCACCCAGAGCCAAACAGGAACTATGCAGCTTGGCAAGGGGAAATACTTGTGTGCCCTTCTAGAATTCCTGGAGGGCAGGGCAGAATCTTGTTCATCTGTTTCCCCTACTCCCACCTACTCCCAGGTCCAGTGTAAGGCCTGGCCCACTGTCCTTGCTCAGGAAACTTGGATTGATCAGACTCTGGGATCGTTGCCTCAGGCCTTTCTTGGTATGCCATCAGAAGTGAGACCTGGACCTGGCTACCTCTCCAGCTTCATATCTCCATTCCTACCTTGTGCTTGCTCTAGGCACCATCCACACCAATTCATTCCCCGAATATATGCCAAGCTTTTTTGTACATTGCCATGCCTTTGGACGTGCTGTTCCTTCCGCCCAAGGCCCTCCCTCAACCAGGTCAGCTCAATGAACTCCACGAATCCATCCTTCCTTTAAGGCTCAGTGAGCGCAAGTAGTGCCTCCTCTGGGAAGCCTTCAGGAACTGGCCCCGGGAGGCTTCTTCATTGTACGCCCTCTGGGCCCTGCCCCTGCAGACCTCTGTTATACTACTTGGCACAGAGTGTTGTGGGTATGTGTCCCCCCAGTAGGTAACACTTCTGAAGGAACTGGGTCTGTTTCTGTACCTTCAGTGCTTAGGATCTGGCGCAAAGGACAAACCAGGACCTTTCCTCTCTATTTATGCCTACTCCTTGGAGGCAGGAGATGTGGCTAGAAAGGTTGCAGGACCTTGAATGCCAGACTAAGGAGAGGTAAGATTTTAATTGTTGAATGATCTCATGATTGAACCCCCTCATTTGGAAAAAAAAGTAATTTTTAAATTTTGTCCTCTCATAGCCCAGAGAACAGGGGGTTAGTTCTTAGGAGGAAGATGGAAGATGGGCCTCTTCCTGGGGTCTCTGCTGTCCCCTCTTCTGGACTCCCTTTCCCCTTTTGCATTCATTCCTAAGTCCTGGTGTCTCTCCCCAAAGGCCTTGGGTCTGGGATCCACCCCCACTACTCAGGCCAAGTCTAAACCTCAATCCCCTGTTATATAAGTGAATTATCCGCTGTTCCCAACCAGCGCCAGCCAGATCTCCTCCTCCTCCTAATTGATTTAATCTTCTCATACCAGAGAGCTGGGCGGGGTTGGGGAGACAGCCTTGATCAGAAGCCAACACATCAGTGACGTAGGCTCATTAATTACAAGGAATCTAGGTCATGGATTGGCTCTGAGTGGCTCTGATTCTCCCCATCCCCAGTCATTTGGATCTCTGAAGGGATATTTTCAGCTCCTCCTCATTCCTCAAGCCTCTCCTACATGGAAAGTTGAAGGTCCCATAAGATCCTATGTGTCTCTCAAATCTCCCCAAACCCTCAGTTCTGGACAGAAATTCCCAGCATTCTGATTTGAGCACAGGACACAGCTAAACCTAATTTTTTGAGGAATGAAGAGATAAACAGATGGTTAAATTTTGAGATGGGAAGAGATGTCCCCACTTTGCAGCTTTTCTGATAAAGGAGGTAAAGATCCTACTTGTGTACCCCCAGAGATGGGGAACTCACTCCCCTAAGATAGTCCTTCTTTTGTATTATGGTCTTTCTCACAAGGGGCTGAGACTTCAGCCTTGTGACTTCCTCTGGGACCCAGCTTTGCCCTTGGAAAGCTAGCCAGATACTGAGACATGATGATTATCACCCCTGACTTTGCTCTTCTCCTGACTGAACACTCCTGGTTCTTTTACCGATTTACTTTGTAGACTTCACAGATTTCTCCTCACTGTATCTCCTATGTGGACAAGCCATAGATGTTACCATCCCAGATGCATAGAGCAGAACACAGGCTCCAGGGCAGCCTGAACAGCTCAGGTCAGGGCAGGACCATCACCTGTTTTTGATCTTGATATTAGACTTCCATTGATACATACAGCCTGAAATTGCCTGAGATATTTTGGGGCCTTCCTGCATTTTTGACTCAGCTTAGATACAGAGTCAGCTAACTCCCATAGTCATTTTTCTGACATTAGCAATGGAAGGTCTCCATGAAAATGATCTTTGTAATATTAGAAATATCACCATGTTCCTTCCCTATAATTTTTCTTTTGAGCTACCCTGACATTTATCTTTCTATAAAACTAGGCAATTATTCATTCACTCGTTTACCCACACAACTAACTATATATTAATCCATCCATTCACAAACCCCACTACTTACCTACATACTCTTCTATTCAGCTGTCCATAAATTCATTCATGCATTCATTCGCCTCTCCATTTACCCACCTACTGACCAACCCATCTATCCATTTTCTTTTTCCATTGGTCAAAAAAGCTTCTTTTTTAAAATCTAGCTTTCTGACTCTGTGCTTGTGCCTTCAACACGTTCACAACAATTTTTCACTCTTCATTAAGGAGAGCACACTTGATCTTGTCATGGACACATTTAGCACACATGGATCCACTATAGGCCCTGCTAACATGTTTTTCATCTTAGACAACCTCATTAGAACTTTAGGTCTCACAAAAAAAACTCCTCGAAGTCAACCTGTATATACCGCATGCCAATTTTGGTGCTTTCTTAACCTTCTTGGTATAAAGGTAAACAATTCTATCGCCAGGGGTTTGAGACAGCCTATTTTTGATAGAGGCTGTAATGTAGGACAGCCTCTGCTGGTATGTCAAATGCTGGACCATTCTGAATGCCTGCAGACACCATCCCCGGAAGTGGAAAAGAAGGTACTTCCAAGGTCAAATAGACTGTCCCCATTTATCCATTTTATATCCACCTATCTGATCATGTACTTATCTGTACATCCATCCATTCACCCACCATATACCCATAAACCCATTCACCAATGCACATATCCATCCCTTCATCTATTCTCTCAATCACCCATACATCTATATTCATCATCCATCCATCCATCCATCCATCCATCCATCCATCCATCCATTTACCTAATACTTACTGAGATTCTATTACATTTCAAATCTTTTATTGAGTATTCTGAGTGATTACAAGCTGAGTAAAATACAAGCACTCCTCTCTCTCTCTATCCCCTTGGCCCCATCCTCTCTTCTTTGGGGAAGGAATAGAAGCTGATAAGACAGATGATGCTAAGTACTAGAAAACAGAAACAAAATGCTTTAGGGATTTAGAGGAGGGAGAGATAGCATTTGGATAAGGTTATGGATGCCTTTCCTCCAGGGGAGACTTTTGGTTCGGCCTTAATGGAACAGCAGTACTTGGACATAGATGCATTGGAAGTAATTCCAAGTAGAAGAAGCAGCACATCAAAGATATAGAGAGCATAATTCTTGTATCATTCTTTATATCTCTGCCAAAGTGCATAGAACAGAGCTGGCCACACTTTAATAACCTAATATATACTCGTTGATCAATATTTTCCCTTCTCTTCTCTGACAGAAGCACTCTTGATTGGGATAAGAGTTCACGCTTTCTCTTTAAGAGGATTTTACTAGATGACCTTGGACAAGTCACAAAATCTTTCTGAGCTTCTCTGAGTTTGGGATTGTGTTTCTGTCTCTATCAGGTGGTCTGTTTCCCCAATTTTAATTATTTCTACTATTCCTTCTGCTTTCTGCAGAGAGATCAGCATTTCCACATATCTTAAATTTTGTTTTCTTTTATTGGCACCAGTGAATTCAATTCCACCTGCCTTCAACTTCTTCAGCCCCATACCTTGACAACAAACTCTGTGATGTGGAGGAAGGGGGAAGTTCTGTGCAAGTGAAATAGCATTGGATTAGAAACCAGAAGCCATTGAATTCAAACCCAGCTTTGCCATAGTCTTGCTACGTGACCTCAGGCAAGT
>NW_006494614.1:46561799-46586381 GCF_000325575.1 Pteropus alecto | reverse complement strand
CCCCTCCCCGCCATGGAATCTTAGTACTGAACACAGCATTTGAGATTGTCTAGTTCAACATCCTCATCTTACAAATGGAAAAAATGACCCATAAAGGAAATGTGACTCGCTCCAGATCATATCTAGATTAGTGGCAAAGCCAGAACTAAACTTCAAATTTTATGATTTTCTATTCAAGGTTTTCTTTACCCAACTACCACCTTTCAAATTCTGTTCACAGCCTCTATTTTCCTTGGGGAGAGTTTCCTCTCCTACCCCCATCCCCCAGGAAGAAACGTGTGAGTCTTCTCAGTGTTCTAGTTGTGTATTATTGATTCGTGCTTGGGTGGGGGCTGGGCAGGCAGTATTTAAGAGCAAGTATTCCCAGCCTGGCAGAGTTAATTACGTTCATCAGGAAGAGAGAAGAGAACGGAACAAGGCGCTCTGGTTATCTACTGGTCTTTAATCAAATTGAGAAACGAGGAAATCCATCACTCGGAGGCTAACGGATTTGGAGAGCTTGGCTTCCGCTGGCTCCAGAGTCCTGTAATGGGTTGGGCGCTGTCCAAGTTGCTGACATCTTCACTTACTGCTCGAGTTGCTGGGAGGATCTAGGAGGGTCCCGCACGCGCAGAAGGATGGCAGCTTTTAGGAGATGGCCCCGTATGAAGCAAGAAGGGGTCGGACATGTTGAAGAGAGGCTTGAGTTCCTGCTCTGCCTCCTGGATCTTTTCTTTTCCACTCATTTCCTTTCCCATATCTGCCTTAGAAAAAAATGTCCCTTCTTTTGGCCAGACTCCCAGGCTGAGATTGAAGGAATAAAAAGAGAGGAGAGAGCTCTAGACCTTTGGCTCTCAAGGAGACAACGCCCAGTTTGGGGATGGAAGCCCAATCTTTGGCTTTGGGGACTTCCCCATTCTAAGGGGAGATGTGGATTCTGCTTTTATAAAATCCTCAGTGCAATGGTAGAGATATGAAACTGACTTTGAGAATTTGTTAAGCTGGTAGAGGAACATTATGCTATTTTTAATCTAACTCAAATGTGATATAAGGGAGTCATGGCTCATGTTTACATGGAGCATCCAGTGTGGTAGGGAAGAGACATGCTCTTGATTTAGGGGGAAACCTCAAATATAAGCAGGGAGATAGAATTAAACGATAAGTTAAATTGTGCACAATAACCAACCAAAGAGCTCAGAGCTTCACACATGTAATTAGTTTATTGGTGCTAGATATTTGGTGTCGATCAAGGAAAAACTCCGGGTAGAGGTGAGATTGAGTCGAGTTTAAAGGAAAGTAAGGAACTTGGGTCCCTAGATCTTAGGCCCCCTGAGAATCATGACCATGCCTTCTCATCCTCTTATATCCTCTTTGTAATAAGCACAAGCCTGGGCACAGAGAAGGCTCTTGTTTAATGAACTATCACCAGCAGGTAGAGGGACTGTACTTATTTAGTGGGTTTGGAGACAGCAGAGTGGGGCTGGGGCAGGGATCAGGGAGGAGGGTTGGTTGGAATGGAGAGCCTGAGGCTGGTGTGGGGAGGGTGGCAGTGAAGTAATAAAAGGGACAGAGGGAGTAGCCCTATGTATGTGCAGTTCACTGAAGCACAGTATTTAGAGCAACTCCCTCATGTTTCTGGAGCTGGTGAGAGATACTTTATTGAATCTTGGATTGTTAAAGCTAGAGACTATTAAATAAAAATCATAGACTGCTCAGCTTCTAGAGCCACATGCTCATAGAAAATTAGAATATTAAAATCATAGCATTTTAGGAGGGCACAATCACAGCGTGTTGAAATTTTAGAATTATAGAATATTAGAACCAAAGAGCCAAAAATCCACATTAGAGAATCTTAAAATCCAAGAATCTCAGTGTCCAAGGGGAAAAGAAACAGTAATTTATCCACTTCCTCTGTGTGTATCAGTTATGGTGCTGGGAGTATTCTAGCATATTATCTCATTTAATTCCTGCCACAAGTTTTAAGCCACTCAGTCCCATTCCTACTCAATACAATAATTCTGATAAAGGTTTATCAAACATAGGTTTCCATAAGCCTCTTGACAGGGGAGTCATAACATCGGTGCATACCTCTACCCCATGCCGAATAGCAGCTGGAAAGTTCTGCCTTATATAAGCTGCATTCTCCTTGTAGTGTCCCTACACTGATCCAGTTCATGTCTTCTAAGCTGCACTGAGTACGTCTAATCTCCCATTCATATGACAGCCTTTCAGATGGCTAAGGACAGTCCTTATTTCTTTCTTTTCTAGGATAAGCTGGTTTGTTCATAATGTAGCTAGAAATGAGATAGCAAATCAAAGAATATCTGAGCTGAAAAGGCCCTTAGAGGTCATGTTGTCCAGAGGCTTCCTTTTATCACCAGGCAGTATAGCATTATGAGCAAAAGCCTGGGCTTTAGGGAGAGATGAGCTGTAATTCAGAATCCAGAGATACAGCACTAACTTGCTGTGTAACCTTTGGCAAATTATTTAACATCTCTGGACCTCAGTCTCTTTATCCATAAAACAGAGAATAATAATATTGACATAGCGAGTTGATATGAGTATTGAATGAGATAATGCAAGGGAAGCTCTTAAAAGACTGCTTGGCACACAGTACACAGTCAATAAATATTAGCTATGATTATAAAAAGCCCAGAGGGGCTGGGACTTGCTCAAGATCACAGAGAAACTCGAGGCAGAGCTGGAGTTAGAATAAGGGCTCCTGCCTCCCAGCCCAGGGCCCTTTCCTCTTCCACATTTCCACTCTACCTTCCTCGGGAAAAGGAAATAACCCCAGAGGGAACTGGAATATTTTGCTCACTGAATCAGTTAGACTTCAAGTAAGAGAAAACTTGGTTTAGAGTGGCTTAAACCTTTAGTTTCTTTAATAAGGAAGCCAGAGGAAGGTGGAGCCAGGGTTGGTCTGGTGATTCAACCATGTTGCTGATGACCCAGGCTTTTCCCATTGTAAGTCTTGAGGGAGACTCCCTTTGTGATTGCAAAATGTTTCTTGTGGCACCAAGTACCACGTCCTCCCAAGCAGGAAGAAAAGGCATGAGAGCAAAAGGATCTCCTCCTCTCATGCCTCTCTCTTAACCAGGAAGGGAACCTTCCAAGCAGACAATCCCCTTATATCTCAATGACCAAAATGAGGTCACGTGTTCACTCTTAGACTACTCACTGGCAAAGAGGAAGGCATTGCCGTGGATGGTTTGTATCATCCCTGTTGCTGGACACCTTGCTACTGGAATGAGGAAGAGGGGATTGGCTGCAGGAAAGCAACCAACAGGGCCTGCCATATTCACCCCATCTTGTCTCTTCTCTAGATGGGCCTCCCCTCTCCTCTCCACCCTTTCCAGGGAGCCTTCCCTGATTCCCACCCCTTTGCCCCGCAAACTCTCTTCTACCATGTAATTCAACATTGCCAATTCAAGTCACAGTCTACTTTGCCAAGCTGTCATCTTTTTATGTCCGAATATTGTCTTTCCAGCAAGTCTGTGAACATTGGGAAAATCATAGTGGCTACTAACAAATAAGTACCTGTTGTATGCTAGGCACTGTGTTGGGCACTTGTGGAAGCCAGTTTCTAAATGGCTCCCAATGATCCACACATCCTGGTATCCATCCATACCCTTTTGTGTTCTCCCACATTTTACCAGGGTTAGTCTGTGTGACCAATAGAATACGGCAAAAGTTATGGTATATCACTTCCAAGATTAGATTATAAACGAATGTGGCTTCCATCTGGGTAGTACACGTTCTCCTTATTGGAACATTCATTCTGGGGGAAGTTAGGCACCATGTCATGAGCAGCCTTATGGAGAGGCTTGCATAGAAAGAAACTGGAACCTTTGACCAATTGCCAGCAAAGAATGGAAGCCTGACAACAACCAGAGCTGAGCTTGGAAGTGGCTCCTTCTGCCCCAGTTGAGCCGTCTTATGGCTACAGCCCTAGCTGATCCTTGACTGCAACCTCCTGAGAAATTCTGAGCCAGAATTTCCTAGTTAATCCACTTCTGAGTTCTTGAAGCTTGGAAATTGTGAGATAATAAATATTTGTTGTTTCAGGTTGCTAATTTGTTACTCAGCCATAGTTAACTACTATAGTGCCGCATTATCACATTACATCCTCACAACCCTGAAAGGTGGGGTTTGTCACTCACATTTTTCAGATGAGAAAACCAAGGCTGGGATTTCCCACATCTGGAAAGAGGCTGAGCTGGGATTTGCCCTATGTCTTTTGGATTCCAAAGCAGAGGGTACCTGGTAATGTTTTCTCAGCTGGAATGTCTCCAGCTCCAGGGTGAAGGTTGAAGACAGGAGGAGGTAATCTCTTCCTCTGACATGTTTTCTCGCTCTCTCTCTTTTTTTTTTTCATTCCAGTAACTTTAGTTAGTAGCCATGCATCTATTGTGTATATGTGATTCAGGGACAAGTAGATTTATTAGAAAAAGCATTGGAATTTTAAGAAGGGAGTACCTGGGCTCTAGAGTGATTTTGGACAAGTTCCTGCAGTTTTGTAGGTCTCAATTTCTTTATCCAATATGTGGGGATAATAATCGCAATTCCACATTTCTCACTAGGAAACCATGAGCATCAAGCATGAAGGGACTTTGTAATACGTAAAGTGTTGTGATCCTGGAAAGGTTCGCTTTGAGTAAAAAGCACCCCCGGCCCAGGGCTCTCATGGTCTGCAGCTCCATACAGCCACCTCTATACAAGTGGCCAGTATTCCCTCTCCTTTCCCACCTGAGAGAAATTGGGGGCCCCAACCCACTTCTTCAACCTCATTCCTCACCATGACCTCTCTCTTAGGCCACACTGCAGCTGTACTGAACTAGTGGAAATATTGCAAGCCCGCCAGGAAGTTTCTGTATGCTGAGCCTTTATCTGTGCAGTTTCTTCTTCCTGGACACTGTTCCCAACTTCTCCACATGGTGTGTTCCTACTCATCTTTCAAGACTCAGCTTAGATGTCCCCACTTCTAGGATGCCTCTCCTGACCTGGTTCAGAGCCTCCTACTTCTCCTCTTGATTAGCGCGCCAGTCTCCTGCCTGAGTGCTTGGCCTCCAGCTTCTCTTTTCCACTCAAAGCTCCCAGGGTACAGCCAATGGCCTTTCTTAAACAAATCTTGTCATGTCACTCTTTGCTTAAAATAACCAGCCAGTGGGATAATCCATCAATCAATGCTTTAAGAGCGCCTCTTTGCCCTCGAGAAGACATCCAGAGCTTTCAGCTGGAACTCAAGGCTTGGGCCCTGCTGGTGTCTCCAGCTTCACCTCTCCTCTCTTCTGATTACCTTGCATGCGCCGTACACCCCAGCTACGTTGCTCTTGTTTCATGTCTCAGACACGCCTCGCTCTCTCGTGCCTTCCTTTCTGCTCACCCTGTTGTTTTCTATGCCTATTCCCATCTTCTCCACTTGGGGACTTTCTGCCTAATTTTGAAGGCCAGCTCTGATTTAACCTCTTCTGGGAAGTCTTCCCTGGTGGCCCTGGGAAGAGTCTGTGGCTTCCTTTTCTTTCCTTTTTCTCCTATATGACTACTCATGTTTTCGTTACTGTTTGTCAGCTTGCCTACTTATGCTGGGAGTTTCCTGTATTTGATGCATGGCTGTGTCCCCAGCAGGATCAGCATAGTTGCTTGGAACAGCCATGTAGGATGTTAGTTGGTTGAATGAATGAATGAATGAATGGTGAATGGTTATATCCTGGAATCACTACTTCTTGGCTAGCCCCAGAACTGCTGTTTTCCAGGGTAAGGTTTGTCAGCTTGCCTACTTATGCTGGGAGTTTCCTGTATTTGATGCATGGCTGTGTCCCCAGCAGGATCAGCATAGTTGCTTGGAACAGCCATGTAGGATGTTAGTTGGTTGAATGAATGAATGAATGAATGGTGAATGGTTATATCCTGGAATCACTACTTCTTGGCTAGCCCCAGAACTGCTGTTTTCCAGGACTGCTGTTTCCCACTCTATAGGAAAAGGGGGAAACAGAAGGAAGGGACCGCTCTGGAAGAGAGAAAGAAAATCAATAAAAATGTAAATCTGGTTGAGATAAGCTGTCCCAGGTTGGCTGTGGGGAGAGATAAGACTGGGATGGCTGAGCCCTGGCTGACAGTGGAAGAGAGATAAGGGGACAAGTAGAGCTGTAGCCAGGGCAGGGCAAAGGGAGTGTGTCTCCCTTCAGTGGAGCCTCCTCATTCTGTCTTCTCTGCCTTCCCTCCCCACCACCCATGCTCTATGCACTCCTTAAATTCTTTCAGGGACCAGGGAAGGAGAAGGAAACTTATAAATACTGATCATCAGGTGCACTGCCTGTGAGCAAGTATGTCATCATTATTTGGTCTTCACTTTTGGGAGACAGGAGATAGGAATGATCAACCTCATTTCCCAGGTGAAGAAACTGAGATGCAAAAAAGTTAAATCATTTGTTCAGGGTCACACCATGAGTGAGTAAGTGGCACAGTCAAGATGTGAACTCAAATCTGACTGATTCTATAACTCTGTTCTTTTTACTTCACTCCATTGGAGGTATAGAGCCAGGCTTCAGATGGCCCCAGCCTCTGAAATCAGAAGCACAACTCTGTATATATTTGTGTGCATTTTTTAGGGAGAGTCTGTATCTTTTATTAGATTCCCTAAGGTGTTGTCACCCACCCTCCTTTGCCTTTACCATGTTGTTTCCCTGGAGGTGATGGCCTTTGAGCTGGGCCTGAAAGATTGCGCAGGACTTCATGAAGTAGGATGTAGTGGGGTGGGGATGAAGAAGGCCAGCTAGGTAGAGAAGATTGCACATAGGGGCATGTTAGGTGGAAAGAATTCAACATGTCCAAAGAATGCTAAGGGTACCATGGGTTCTTGCTCCTCATTTGTTTGTGCTCCAATCATGGCTCCTGGCTCCCAGCTCCTATGGAGCACCTGCCTGTCCTGCAACTTCCCAGCATGGGTTTGCACTGGCCAAAGGAACTCCAGGTCAGGTGTCAGGATGTTCATTCTGGTTCCAGTCTAGTCCTCTGCTGGATTTTATCACCAGTAGAATCTTGCAGGGAGACTTCATATCTTCTCCTCCCAGTTGCCAGGCACAGGGTGAGAAGAAAGTGAGCTCACAGATGCAATTGTTCATGGCCTCTTGTTGGCCAGAGGCCATATTAGGGAAGAGGGCTACTCCCTGGACCCCTTGTCCCTGGGTACCCCTTCAGGCATACCTACTCCAACCCTGGATCTTGGCCCCATGTCCCTCTTGTGATGACTCCTGGAGTCTCCTTGCCCTGACCAGCCTGAGAGGTTTTAAGCACAAGGAATTCATCTTCTCCTTCAAATCTTAGCTCAATCCAGAGGTGAGTTCAGCTGGAAACTAATGCTGCTTGAGCATTAGGGCCTCTCCCTAGGCCCAGGGAGGGGCCTCTACAATATGTTCATGTCATGTCTTTGGGAAATTTGCAAAGGTACAACACTTCAACTACAATCAGTTAAGCTTGCTAGTTCTTTCCACTCCAACTTGCCTTGTGTCCCAGCTTCCCCTTATGTGACGTGGTTGGAGGGGCCATGGGTATTTCTAGGATCTGGCTAAGTGGGAGTTGAGTTGGGGATCAATTTAATTCGGGTTCATTGGGATATATCTCTGTGGTTCTCAGTCACCTCTGCATGTAGATAAATCACTGCTAGCTGCCTCTATGTAGAGAATGGTTTCTAGGAATCTTCCTAACCATTGTCCAACTCATTCAGCACTGTGGCATCAAGGTGTCGTATCTAGAGGTCATTTCATGACATGGATGTGTTTTATGTGGGCAGGAGGAGACATGGAGAAACAGGTTTGAAATGTACAGAACCAGAAGCTAGTCTGTGGGAAATCCTTCTGATTGTCAGGGAAAAAATATATTTTAGAGATGTCCACAACAGTTAATGAAAAACACTGTGCTATTTTTCTAAATTGTGTGGTGTAGTTGTTTTGACTTCTTTTCTCATTCTAGGTAAACAGTCACGTTCTTACCTCATGACTATTGTATAAGTTTCAATTTCCACAAAATCTGGATCTAACTCTGGTGCAACCATTTATTTACTGTGTGATCTTGGGCAAGATCTTGATCTCAGAACTGTTTTGTCTTCGGTAAAATGTAAATGACAATTTGGACAGGTTAGGACTCAAATGAGGACTCAAAAAGCCTCATGCCCTTATTCCATTTCTGAGACCATTACTAGAGGAAGTAGCCCAGCCAAATGAAAATTGGACCAGAATATACAGATAGGGGAAGATGTAATATACAAGAAAAAATGGTGAGCAATGAATCCAGTAAAACTTAAATATAAGTAATTGGGAATAATGTAGCTGTTGCAAACTCTAATGTAGTTTGTAAGAAAAGATTTTTGTAATAGAAGAGACACTATGCAAGAACAAATTTAATAATAAACTGTATCTATAACTCCAGATTATTTCTGCAAAACCTGGCAAATAGGAGGGAAGGAGAAGTAATATAAACATATGAACAACATCATATTGGAGACTTTGAAATTCTTGGCATTGATAAATATAGGCTCAGATACTCGTTAAACATTTAAAGGTATCAACAAATAGTAGAATAAAATGGGACTTAGAATTTCTGTATTCCCCCTTCTTTTACATGAAATAGCCCCAAAGCCTGATGCTGGATGCTGCTCAGAGGGCTACAGCCATATGTGTAAACTGCCCCCTCGCCCCAGCTTCTCCCCAGCCCCCAGCACAGAGTTGGACACAAGGCTTGGGAAGTTGATGCTGATGCCTCTCTGTCTCCTGCCTCTGGAGGAGCAAGCACCAAGCATTTTCTGCAGACCTACTCATTACACAGAATGGGGCATTACCGCTCTCAGCATTCCGAGCCTGGGCAGTACAAAGAGGAAGTCCTTACACCAGTCCAGGCATCACAGAGAACCAGATGTTACCCCCAAAACTTGGATGTCACAAAACCAGACATTATCTACATAGCCCTAGGTGACACAAATTCAAGCACCCAGAAGGAAATGGTGAAATTAGGATTCTAATTACAAAAGTCACAGTGACTTGGGTGGGGGCCCTCGTCAAATGTGTGAAACTTTGGTGCATAGGTATCAGCGAGTGTGTGCTGGGTGTATTTGGTCTTTGAAGTTGGAAAATGCCCAGGTAAGGGGTCTGTGTCTCCTTCTCCACTGGAGCACCTCAGAAAGACTAGACCTCACCTAGACTGTGGCTCTCTGAGGGTAAGGGCTTGGACTTCCTGAGTCCAGAGAGTGAATCTCCCCTCTCAGCTAAGACCCACTGGGGCCCTCATACCAGGTTTCCTGAAGGCCCTTCCCTGGCCTGGATGTCCTGAGTGTAAGGCAACCTCCCTCCCAGGTTAGTCTCCTCTCTGAGCTCAGAGCTCTGCCTCCAGGGGGCGCCAAATGGACACTTCTTGAGAGAGGCTGTCCTGGCCCCACCTCCAGGCTGAGTAGGGCTGGAGAGAAGACCTGAATCCATCCAGACCATACAGATGGTCACAGCTGGAAGGGGCCTGAAAGCTGGTAAGTCAATTTCCACCTGACAGAGATGTTGGCTAACGCTCAGAAAGGGTAATCTGGGTGAGCTGCCGAGCAAGGCTAGGACCTGGTGTGCTGTGCAGCCTGACCTACTATTTCCACTTCTCTACTCTAGGGCCTGCGGGAAAGATATGCAGTCCCTCCACCCAGAAAAGCCTAGTTTTAGGGCAGTCTGTCCAGCTTAGGGAGAAAGTGGGAAGACTCTTTCGCTTCAGAAGTGGCCAACACAGCAAACCCCCAAGTGACTCCTTGGTTCAGGTAAGCAAACAAAGACCCAAAGAGAGTCAGTAACTTGCCTGAAGTCACATAGCAAGTTAGTGGAGGAGTCAGAATTAGAAAACAAGGCTCCTGACAACCAAAGGGCCTAGAGGAGGTACTTGCCACAGCTGCCACTCTTGGCCAGGGTAGGGCCCTGTGACAGCTCACACTGTGGATTCTTCAGGCTTCTTCTCTGGCCCCGATGCTAACAACTGCTGCTGTAGGCCAGAGCAGGTCACCTTGGTTCCCTCTTCTTTGTCCTGCTGCCTTAGGATAGCCAAAACCAAGGCAAAGCAGGCCAGGGAGCCTGTCTTGAAGAAGAACTGGAGGCCAACAAACCTGGGAAAGAGCAAAGGATTCTTGAGTTTAGGACTTCTCTGTTGAGGGCTTGGATATCCTCGCGCTAGGGCAAAATAGAGTCAGCAATTATCACCCATTATGCAGTTGGACACATAGAGGCCTTGGGGGAGGAGAGGCTACTAGCCCCAGGGCAGTGGACTCAGTCACCATAGCCTTGGGTGGGGAGATGAGGGAGCCCCTGAAGTTGACCCCTGTGGGGGCCCTTCCCTGAAAGAGGGGGACAAGCTCTACAGGAGGAGCTCTGGGTTGGGGGCAGAAGGCCGGCAACCTCCCCACCCTGTCCTTGACTGCCTTGCGGCCTGGGCCAGCCAGCCCTACTTCTGTCTAGGTTTCCCTAAGGGCTCCAGGGGCCTGACATTCACAACTTTGGATTGTCCCACCCACCAAAAGGAAAAGAAGACTCCCTCTTCCCGTTTATCTAACTCACCAAGTCTCTCCTTTGACTTTTCCTCCCCTAGGAAGTCCCTGGACAGTCCGAGCGCACAGAAACCATGCCCCCCTCACAGCTGGAAGTGATCAGCTCCATGCTCCCAACCTTGCTAGCTAGTCCCCCCTCTAACCCTCCACCCATCCCAGGGCCAGCAGCCTCTCTGCCTGCAGGTTTCTTTGGGCTTCCCATTGCACAGATGGGAAGATTGAGCCCTGAAAAGGCAGGTCTCACAATGAGGGAGACAGAGCTGGGCCTGGATCCCAGGCCTCTAGTGTTCTAGATAGGGCCTTCTTCCTCCCCCACCCCAATTGCCCATCTCTCTCACAGCAAGAATCCTCCCCTGATTCTCCCTACACTCAGCCACAAGTTCCTGCAGACTATGGTCAGACAGTTTGTGTTCAAGGCCCAGCTTTGCCAGTTATCTGCTGTGTCCTTGGGCTACTTACTTTAACTCTCACCTTTCTCATCCATAAAGAGGGAGATAGTGTCAGCTCACAGGACTGGTGAGCTCAGCACTGGACATAGCACCTGTCACTTAGTAGGTGGATGTATTTACTGGTGTTCTGCCTGGGACCCCTTGAGGACCCTTCCCACAGCCCCCTGGCAGCCCCCACCCCAGGTCTCACCGGTTTCGGAGCAGGTCGTGGTCATAGTAGCGGCAGACAGCCCGACGCCCACAGGTCTGGGCCCAGTGCACACAGGTAGTGTCAATGGCGCTGCCATGGATCACAGGACTGGGCATCCAGGCTGGAGAAAGAGGTGCTCAGAGGACAACAGGCCTGACATTCCTGTACCTCCCCACCCCCTTACCTTACTCCTTGACGTACAAAGCCCTTCAGGGGCTCTGAGCCACTGGGGGCCTCTCAGCCCATAAGTTTTTGTCCCTCAAGCCTACCCATGACCCTGGCATCAGAAGCTTCTTCCCTGATGGGCTGTCTAGCTGCTTGCACACCCACCTCCAGGTACCTGGGTTGGATCTGTTGCCCCATGGGCCTGTGAACCCCAAGGTCAGGGACTGGGTCTCATTCATCCCTGTGCCGCCCCCCCTCCCCGCCAGGCCTGGCACACAGTGGATATCTGGACCAATGGTCCCAAGCAGGTTCTTTACCCAAAACTCTCAGGAGCATGAACTGGATCCCCACAGCAAAAGTCTTGTCTTCTTTTTTCACTCCCCTAGCAAGCAGGGACATAGGTGACATGAGAATCAAGAGGGTTCCAGCCCTCAAGGGGTTCTCACCATCCCCTTCTTTCCCACCACCCAGCACCAGCCTTCCCCCATCTGAAGGTCCTTGGGTAGTGGGGTGGGGTGTTCAGGCTACACACCATTTCTCTTCAACCTGCAGAGCCTGGTCTCCACGTACCAGGCATACTCACTGACCACCAGGGCCCTGTGCTGATCTCCCTGTGTTCCTGGTCACAGAGGCCTCCCCTCTCTCCCCGCATCCTGGCCCCATCAAATTCTCCCCTTCTTCCTACACTTGACAAAACCTGGAGCTGGGCAGCCAGACATGCCTTCTAACTTCCCTAGCCACTGTAATGCCACAGCCTGGGATGTCCTGGCAATCACTGGCTCCTTTCCTAAGAAATACCAGTGGCTGGCATTTATGGAGTGCTGACTGCGGGCTCAGTCATTCTCTACTGCAACCAGTACCTCACTCCAATGAGGTAGGTGTATCATTAGCCTCATTTTACTGATAAAGAGACTGACGGATGCTTGGACAGTTTTCATGACTTGGCCAAGATCCCACTGTTGATGGGTGTCAAGGATCAGAATTTGTTCAGCACACTGCCTGCCTTAACTCCTCTTAAGCATGCTGCCTGCTTGGGCATCTGATTTCTCTACTTTCTCTCTTGTGGTCAGCTTATTTTATGGATCTATGTGTGTTCTGACATTTGTAAGGGGCTCCATCACCCTTCTAATTTTCTAGAAGACAGATAGGGAATAAAATAATCCCAGCCTAATGAAAAACTGGAATTATCCTTCTCGGAGGTACCCTTATTCCAGCCCCCACCCAGGAGATGCTGACTTTGGCTTCAGGTGACAATTTGTCAGTACCAGCAGGCCCACCAGGACAATGGCCAGAAAGATGCTAGACCAAGAATCAATGCTTAGTATGGGCTGGGGTCACAGTGAGCACCTAGTAAGTGCTCGTTGACTTGAAATGGCATTCCGAATCACGGACCACACTGATAGGGTTTGATTTTCTGATGCAGTTCCTATGGCCAGCCCATGACAGATAGGGTAGGGGCGGGGAGTCAAGTGACACTCCTCCACTTCCTTCTCCCACTGACTGGGAGGCCAGGACATAGCCTTAGGTGTGACCTCCCTTCCCCTGGGGCAAGTAGGGGCCTGGGCTCTGGGCCCTGACAACAGTACTCTCCACTTGCTACCTAACACTTGCTACAGGACTTGGGGCTAGCTCCTAAATTGCTCTGAGCCTCAGTTTTCTTAAGATGCGAAACCATCTCATCAGATTGTCATGAGGATGAAGACAGGACAGCGGGAGGTTGATCTGTTGTGGGGGCCCAAGACACCTGAGTGGCCTCTTTCTTCAAACTCCTCCCTCAGAATTCCTTGTCCTGCCTGTGGTTAAGGACCTTTTGGTATCTACCAGGTCTGGCCCACCGCCCCTGCTTTCACCTTAGGATGAGCATGAAGGAGGGTGTGTGAGTGACACAGGCCATGACCACACCCAGGCAGACCAGGAACATGAAGGGCAGCACCAGGTGGCTGCAGGCTGAGTCACAGGAGCCTGCCTGCACAGGGCCGCCCCCTGCCACGCAGCTGCAGTTGGTGTAGAAAACCTGGCGGGATGAGGAGAGAAGAACCTTCAGGAACCTCCAGGGGCCAGCAGCTGGCCAAGGACCTAAGGCTCAGAGGCTTGTGGGAGACCCAAACCAGCCGAGGCTGGGATTTCTGACCACTTGGCTGAGTCGGGATGGCTTGAGCAGCCAGGCAGGTTCTTAGATACAGGCTGTCTGCATGCAAATGGGCTGAGCCTGGGCTGAGGTTGTAGAGAGAGAGGGAAGTGGAGAGGAGAAAAGGGAGAGGGACCTAGGAGAGCATAGCTCCCCAACATACCACACACACACACACACGCATACACATACTCACCCACAGATACACATTCAGACGTACACGCTCACACACATACACTCACACACACGTACCACACACATATATTCACATATATAGCAGACACACACACATACCGCAGACACACATACACACTCGTATATACACATACATTCTCATATCACACACATACACTCACAGATACACACATATGCACATACCACAAACACACACACACACTCACATGCACCACATACACTCACACTTATTCTTTCACCTGGTCATGTCAGAATGTTCCAAATTCCTGACCGTATGTGCAAGGAATCGAAGCAACAGTGAGTGTTTTCTGGGAAGAAGAAACTCAGATTTTTCAGCTAAGTGTCCCCTACACCTCCACTTTACTGAGGCCCTCCAGGACAATGAGTTCTAGAGTGGAATCTCAAGGTGAGATTTAGGAGAGATGCAGACAGTACCGTGGGAGACCTGGCTCGGTAAGGGGAAAGGAAGGCTTTACCAAAGAGGAGTGCCGGATTGGGGTTTTGAGGAATGAATAAGAGTTTGCCAAGAGGAAAATTAGAATGAGTAGAGGGAGTGTCAAGTGTAAAATCACAGTGGCTGAGAGAGCCCAGCAAATCTTTCCTTCTGCCGGGAGCAGAGTGCATGCCCCAGAGGGCAGAAGGGAGGTGCTCAAAGCTCCTGCTGGGGTGACACCGTGAAGAGCCTAGGGCATAAAAGGAACCTGGACTGCTGTTTCCAGAGACACAGTGGACCAGGTGCCCTGCCAATCCTCCTGTTGATGACAAGTTAGAGTGCCAGATAAAGTATCGAACACACTACCCTGAATATATCCACGAGCGGGCAGAAGGTAAAAAATACTCAGGTTTGGCACTGAGGCCAGAACCCAGAGAGGTGAGCAGTCTCACAATAAAATTTAGCCCCAAGGCATTCGTAGAACCTGCTACAATGGAGTATAGCTTTCTGAGGTTTCAGGGTGGGGAGCTGCAGGGCCAGATGATGGGTCCCAGCCCTCCCTCCTGCCAGGGTGAAAAGTCTAATAAGAGACTTCTAGAAAACTGGGACCCCTCCAAAGACTAAAGTATGGGTAAAAGTTGACCCCTTTCCAAACTGCAAGGAAAGGTCTCCAGGCTAGCCAATGGTGTGTTTAATTGCAGACTACATTTCTCACCCTCTAGGTGGCCTGAAAAAAACCTCTAGCCAAAGATTCTTTCAGAACTGATCTGGGCTAGAGTGCCCTCAGGCACTGACACGGGCAAAGCCAAGCCAGGAAGCCCAGACTTTTCTTCCTCAATGATTAGTTTTCTGACCAGTGGGCCCCAGGGACCCTTGGGCCTCAGATGGGAAACGGGTATGCAGGGATTGGTTTCAATGTGGTCTGGCTGGTCCAGAGCAGTCAGAACCCTCTGGGCCTCTCACTTCCACCCCTAGCAGCTTCAGACACTTCATAATGTGAAAAGTGTTGGAAGCCCTGAGGTGGATGCTGGGAGCCTTGGAAAGATTTTAAACATGGGAGAACAAAGACCTGACTA
Source organism: Pteropus alecto (assembly GCF_000325575.1). Lineage (NCBI taxonomy): Eukaryota > Metazoa > Chordata > Mammalia > Chiroptera > Pteropodidae > Pteropus > Pteropus alecto. Next base: position 46,571,202 of record NW_006494614.1, on the reverse strand, counting down.
CAAGAGCTGGTCTTGTCACTACAAGAAGAGGGTGATGGAGAAAATTGTTTTGATTTGAGAGATGTTTAGGAAATTGAATTAGGACAAGAAGAGAGAGAGAGAGGGAGGGAGGGGGAGAGAGAGGGGTCAAACAGAAGACATGTGCGTGATTGAAGGCCCTGTCGGGACGGCAGCTGTGGCGGTCAATGCACGAGGTGGAAGATAGGCCATTTGTTGGAGAGGGAGAGGGAGAGGGAGAGGGAGAGGGAGCGCGCACCTAAGATTCAGGCTTGGGTAAGTGGGTGTTCTTTTCTGCTTTCTATTGCCCCGCAGAGCTCCTATGCATGACAAGGCTGTGCTGCCACATCTCTGTGACCTCTGGAGCACGCACCATTTGGACCTTCACCTACAGGCCGAGCAGTCCACTGGGATGGAGATACAATGGAGGGCTGGGTAATGGGAGAAATACACCAGGGCAAGGTTACTAGAAGAGAAATACCCTGTCCAATTCCTTTTCCGAGAGTCTGGAATGGATGCAAAAGCTAGATGCCTTTCTCTTGGGGGGTTTTCCAGCCCTTCATTCACATTCATCTAATTCCATGACAGAAAGTTCTTATGAATGACTTCAGCCTCTCTAACTGCCTCTGATTCTCACTCCTTGGAGGAATTCAGCCCTACCCCATGAGCCCTCGATCCCACCAGCCTCTCACCTCTCCCCATCTTTCACCTGGTTATTCACTCATTCATAAATGGTTACTGAGCGCAGCTGTGCCTGACACTGACCCATCAGCCCTTGGCCCAGGAGCTCATAGTCGGCTAGAGGAGGGAGGCTCACCAAGAGACAATTCCAGGCCAGAGTGACAGTTCCTGAGTGCTTACCAGGGCTCAGTTGCATCCTCCTCCAGGTACTATACCAAAACACAACCTCTGAGGATGCTGCAGACAGGGGGCTGGACTGAGAGGCCATAGCCCTGGGTTCTAGTCCCGACTCTGGCATTAAGACTTTGGGCAATGCCTGGCCTTTTCCTGGGTCTCTATTTCCCATCCGCTTAATGGGCATAAATAAGAATATGTATTACTGAGTGCTTAAAATTTCCCAGGCCCTGTGCTAAGTGCTTTTTATGGAATAAGTCTTCATTTACTATTTAATGAATTCATCTGAGGAAAGCATTTAGCACAGCATCTGGTATATAGTAGATACTTATTCCAATTACCTCCATTTTACAGACCAAGGAACGGAGGCACAGATCAACTAATTTGCCTAAGGTAACAGTCAGTTAGAGGCAGAATAGGGATTTGAACCAGGTGGCATGGCCTCTGTGCTCAGGGGCCTATATCTACAGGAGTTCACTGTCCCCTAGGGGACCTTGCTCCAGCTTCTAGGGCCTGCCACCTTCTGGAATGGTCTCAGAAAGATCAAACCAGGTCAGGACAGTGAGCCCTAGGAGGCCCAAAAGGCTGGGATTGAGATTATCCCAAATACAGTTTACACAGCCCAGGTAGCACCTGGCTGGCTTCGGAAGTAACATCAACCAGGTGCTTTACTCTGTACCAGCTATACCAACGCTTGGGTCCAGGTCTCTCCCTGCAGGAGCTGCAGGCTTAGATGCGAATGCCCAGCAGGACACCATGGCCGGTGGGGGACAGTGGAGAGAGGGAGATGTTGTCATAACAACCAGCTTGATACTGCCCTCCCACGCGCATGCTTTACTACATACAACCCAGGGGCTGGATATTGTTCCCATTTGTCATTCGAAGGGACTAAGGAGAAAAGGGAGGAGGAGCCAGCTGGTCTCGGTGGCCATTCTAAGATTTACACAGAATGCACTATTGCTGGTGACACTTTCTAGCCCTGTGTGCCCCCTTTCTAGCCTCGAGGTCAGGGTCCCTGGGCTCTGGGTCCTCGTTGCACAGCCCATTGCCACCTGGTTCAAATCTCCCCACCTCCTCGCTACACTCTGCTCACCTTCCTCCACATCATGGCCTCATGGCCTCAATGTGATCAAACAGAGGTCTGACCCTGTCTCTCCCCTGCTTAAAACCCACCCAAGGCTCCCCATTGCTCTCTAAATAAAGTCCTCACTTGTAGTCTGGCATTCAAGGCCCTTCTTGGTCTGGGCCTTGTTTTCCTTCCATGAACCCTATGCTTCTGCTCCAACAAGTTCTTCAAAGTTTCATAGAATACTATTTGTGTGTGTGTGTGTGTGTGTGTGTGTGTGTGTGCGCGCGCATCATGTGTATGTACTTGTTTCCGGACTCTGCTTCTACTGTTCTCCCTGCCTGGAAAGCCCTTCCCTAGTTTGCTTACTCACCCTTGAAGATCCAGCACAAATGCCATGTCCTGTGAAGCCCCTGGAACCCCCCTACCCCCTGGCCAAAGTAGGATGTATCTCCTTCCGTCCTTGTATTTGTGGAGACCACTTTTGCCTAGCAGCACCCCTGGAATTCTTGAGTTATTCCCTTTTACCTCTCCCTTGCATGAAAAGTTGGGGTCAGATCTGGTTCACCTCTATGCCCTAGGCCCTGCCACATGGCTGGGCCCAGGCTGGTAATGAGAGCTTATTGAGAGAATAACATTCTCCATCTGCCAACCAACGGAGACAGACAGACAGATGACCCATAGAGTGAGGACATTCAGAGATGGAGAGTGTGACAGGTATACAGAGACAGGGAATGGCAGAGCCCATGAGATGCAGAAGGAACAGCCAGAGGCCTGACCTACCTGGCTTTTGTCCAGAGCCTCCTGGACCACCCGGTTTGTGCAGCCTGCATGGCAGGGTGTGAGGTACTCCACGTGGGTGCTGGGGTCGCAGACAGGGTTAAAGTCGTCCGATGGGCAGGAGCAGGGCTCCATGCAGCCTGGAAAGAGCTCCAGCCCACGGCGGGTGCTGGTAGGAAAGAAGGCCAGAAGGGTTGATCTCAGGCCACAAGCTGAAGCCACCTGTCCTCAGCCCGGCTCCCCACCCTAGAGAGCAATGGCCAGAGATTTCCAGTTCACACAGGTTTTTCACTGGCTGCTCCCTGACAGGTGGTGGTGAGCTCCTTGCAATAAAGGTGTGTGGGCAGGGAAAGGGCTGGAAGTTTCAAGAGGCCTCCCGATGGGAGAAGTGGGGAGGAGAGTCTGGACCAGAGGCCTCTGAGACCTCTTCCCGCTCCAGGAGCCTATGAGTCTTTGAGCCGCTTCTGTGAACATCTCCATTTCTCAGTGACCCTTTTTTAGGGAACATAAGAAATATTCCTCCCAGAATCTAGTCTCAGATAAAAAGTGCCTTTTTCTCGATGTAGCTGGATTGCTTCCTTTTCTTAGAATATTTGAGCTATGCGTGTGGAACTCAGGATACCTGACCAACTATGAGGTCTCTGACCTGTTCCTGCCTCTGTCTGGGCCTCAGTCTGTCTGTCACCTCAGCTGGGGATATCCCTCCCCATCACTGCCCTGCAGTCTCATGACCTCTAGCTTACTCTTACTACCCTGTTTACTGAATCTAGGGCCTTTTTTTTGTCCCACTCGCCTCCCTCCTGAGAGCCTGCCTGTTCCCCACCCCCAAGTCCCAGAAGAGCTCCAACTCTAACTGGCTGGGCAAGATGGAGTGGATGAGGCAAGAGGTCAGAAGAGAGGCTGAGTCCATGGGACAGGTCACCCTGGAAGAGGGGCAGAGGTGGACCCTAGGACTTAGAGTATGACCTGGCTTCACAGCGAGGAGGGATAAAATGTGTTAGGAAGCCAGTGGCCCAGCTGCAGTAAAGGAGGTCAGAGGCAGAAGCTGGAGGTCCTGCAGGCTTGGAGTGGGTACGGGCAGAGGCCCACGAAGAGTGGCAGACCTTGAGTGAAATCTCAGTTCCTTGGGGAGGAGAGTTAGCATGGGGCTGGGGAGGTAGGTAAAGCAAGAGTTGAAATAGCCTATAGCCAGAGTTGGGGGTGGGAAGGTGGGTCAGTGGGGCAGAGGTGAGTTCCACAACCTTCCTAAAGTGGGGATCTCTATCTGAGCAGGGAAAGATCATCAGCCAGCACAGTCCTCTCCTTCCTGTCATCAGGAAGCATTGTGTGTCTCACACTTTCTCCCAGTGGAGAGGGAATAGGCTGGCACCATCTGAGCTGAGGGCCCATCAGGAGGCTGCACCAGGGGCCTCTGCTCAGGAAGAGGTGCTTCTCAGAGTCCCTTTGCCAGCAGCTGGAAGGCTGAGCAGATGAGGGCTGGAGCTCTTCCTCAGCCCCTCGATCCTCTAAGGAGAGCCCTGGCTCCAGGCTCTGCCCCCTCCCAGCTGGGCAACCCTGGGCATGTGATTTCACCTCTCTGAGCCTCACTAGCCTCATCTGTGAAATAGGGATACCATTGGGGATAATGGCAGAACCCATCTCAGAGATCCTGTGATGGTCCAGTGAGGTAGAATATAGGAAGAGCTCAGCATGTGTTAGGCGCATGGGAGACCCCAGTTCTTGGCAGCCATCGATACCATTAGTTGGGCTGGAGTATGAGCAATTCTCAGTTTGCTCAGTTCATCCTGAAAGCCTTCTTCAATGAATTAGAACTCGAAGTTCAGTGAGTAAATCGTAAGAATACAGATGAGAACGTAGATGAGTTGAAAGGTGAAAGGGAGAAGAAAAGAAAATAGGGCATGTGGCATAGGCAGTTGTTGTTTTTTTTTAAATTGTGGTAACATATCCATTTACTTTTTACTCTGAAACTCACTTCAAGGTCCTGGCCCCCTCCTCAGACCGGGGCTTCAGGAAGTTCTGGCTGACGCCCTCCCTGCAGGGCCTAGAACAGGGCTCTGCACATGGAAGGCCCCACCCTGGACAGCAGAGATGGCTTGTTATTTGGGAAAAGGAGAAAGAAAGGAAAGAGGGGAGAGGGGAGGGGAGAGATCAGTGAGGTGGGACCTGGAACAGAGAAGGCCAGGGCTGAACATTTCTAACCCGCCCCTCACCCTTTCACACAGAAGGAGCCCCAGGTGCAGAAAGCTGGCACTTGGGTAGAGGGAGGAGATGCCCAGGGAGAGGCGGGAACAGAGAAAGTTGGGGAATTCTAACTGGGTATTGGGCCAGCCTAAGCTTGGAGCAATTTCCAGAAAATATGAAATCATTCTGGAGAAGAGGCAACAATATCCTCTCCAAGTAGCTCCCAAGGGGAAAAGATGTGTGTGAGGCGGGGGCGGGGGTGGGAGGGGGTACGGAAAGGAGGTCCACATCAGAAGCTTTCCTGGCAGTGTTGTTGAGGCAGGTGCTGCCCCACAGACATGAAAAAAAAATTCCAGAATTTTAGGATCATGGAACAACAGAATTTCTCTTTAGATTCTAAGAACCAAGAATCTCTGAGGTCTCCAGGGCAAGCCCTTCCCAGAGCATAAATCCCCTCTGCGTGTGTCGCTGGTAGGGGTCCCCCAGCCCCTGCTTGCCCCCTCTCCCACCCTTTCCCCCTAGGGATGGAGAGTGGTCTGCGTCCTGGGCAGGTCTTTCCTCTGCCTCGGAGCAAAGCCTTCCTCAGGCTGAGCTGGGTCCTGCTCCTGGGATGCACCCCACCTTCACTGGCACAGAGGGCTTGTCCACACTGGAGATGCCATCACCACAAGTGGCTTTGTCTTGACTCAGCCTCCATCCCTCCCCAGGCCTGAGCACCCTGCTAGTGAAGTTCCTGCCCCTTCTAGTACTGTGTGAAACCTTCACTAGAGAAAGAAGTCCCACTGCTCATAACAGCCCAGCAAGGAGGCGAGGAGATGGGGCTACAGGCAGGTGAGATTTGAGGTACCCCATTGACCCGGCCTTGTCTGGGCCACCCTCTGCCATGCTTTTGCTCACATGCTTTCTCATACTCACCCGGGCTGGTGGATAATGCCCGCAATCTGGTGAGTAGGGCAGCCCATGAAGAAGAGGGGCAGGCTGAGAAGTAGGCAGAACAGCATCCCCAGCAGGCAAAGAGCGCTGCAGCGCATGGGGCACAGGTGGAGGCGCTTGACCAGGACACCCCCCAGGATGATGCCAGCAATGGCCGATGGTGCAGAGAAGCAGCCAATGAGCATGTTGGCGTAAGACGCTGTGATGGAAAACTGGCGCTCCAGGAACTTGGGCAGGAAGGTGGCCATGCCCGCTGCCATAGACGACATGCACACCTGGGACAGGACCACCAGCAGGAAGATGGGGTGACGCAGGGTCCGCAGCAGCACCCTGGGGAAGACTGTTGGGGTGAGTAGGGGAGAAGGTTAGAGTGGGCAGCCAGCCATGCCATTCATTTCTGTCCCGTCCTGCCCTGTTCAATTTAAACTATTCCATTCCTTTTCAGTCTTTCTGTCCCAATTCATTCCATTTAGTTCTGCTGCATTCAATTCTATCCCATCACATTTGACTCCTTTCCATTTAAATCGATTTCATTGTTGAAATTCTGTTTTATTCCATTCCATTGAGTTAGAATGCATTTTGCTCTATTGTGTTTCTTTCCATTCAATTCTATTCAAAATTCTATGCCGTATAGTTCTATTCCATACCATTTTATTTGATTCTATTTCATTCGTGCCTGCCCATCTGATTTCCTTTTTTCTGTTCCACGCATTCATCCCTTTTATTTTTCACGCAGCCCTTTCCATCTTGTCCTGCTTTAGCTCCAAGCCAACCCGCACCTTTGCCTTCCCTTCTGCGTCCCCAGCATCCTCTCCCCTGCTCTCTAAATTCCTAGTTCAAGTTTCTCCGTAGGACTTTACCTAACATACTACACATTTTACTCATTTAGCCATTTTTTTTTTTCTGTCACCCCACCAGAATGTAAGCTTCGTGTAAAGCAGGGATTTTTGTCGGCTGTGCTAATTGCTGAATCTCCAGAGCCTGGGGCATAGTAAGCACTCGATAAATATATATGGAATGAATGGACATACAGACTAATGTGATCAGACATTAAAATGTTGGCGCAGAATCTAAGATCTCCAGAGAAGGTGAAACCTGGGCAGGCTGGGCGCTGGGCGGCTTCCTGGAAGTAGGACAGAGGTGGGACCTGAAGAATGGAAGGATCTAGAGAGGTAGAGTAGGAAGGAAAGGGAATTCCTAGTAAGGGCACAGCAGGGGCAAACAAGTGGGGACAGGGACAGAAGTGACCACCTCCCCACTCTCCTGCTGGCTCCTAAACCAGAGCCTGGTACAGGTTTCCCTTCATCACAAGTTTGCTGAGCTGAAGGGCACGTAACACTGGGTAAGTTCCAAGCTCTGGGCTTCAAGGCCTTCATCGCCAGGGGCAGCCAAGGTGACAGCCAAGAACATTTCTGTTCTGACATGGTGTGACTCTCTCTCCGCTAACACCGAAAGAAGAAGAGATGTGTTTCTGCCTGCAAGAGGTGAGACAGAAATTAGACATAAGGTATGTGAGAGAGGAAGAAAGGCCTTTCTAAAAAGATGTGTCAGGAGCAAACCACTTTCCAGGCTGGGAAGGTCAGGAGAGATGGCCATGGGCTTCTTTGGGCTGAGTGAGGGGTCCCTTCTGTGCCCATAGCAGCAGGACCAGGGCCTCTATCATGGGAGCTTTCTGTTTGTCCTCTGAGCATAGCCAGAGTCAAGCCAGGTGATTCCCTAGCCCCTGGATCAGGCATGGAGCTGTTTTCTTGAAAGCCAGAAAATAAAGACAAATAGTCCAGGCAGGGTAGATGGGAGCTGGGGCTGTGGAATTCCCCCTTCTTCATGTCCTAGGCCTGCTTCCAGTCCTTAGTCCCTTGCCACACATGCAGTGCATTCAGCTAGGATTTGAAGCAGGGAGGTGTGACACCATGCCTTCACTCCAGGTAGAGCTACTCTAGCCTCCCTCCCTCCATGAGCTGCCCTGGCCAGGATTGGCCTTAGCTTGACCCAAGCAGTAAAGGTGCCCTCATTGTACAGGGGAGACTCAGGGAGGGGCAGGCACTCACCCAAGTTCATCCAGAGAAGCCAAGGCAAGGCCAGGAGTTGCTGGGGGTTTCCTGACTTCTAGTGTAAGGGCCATTCCCCCTTCTATCACTCTACTCCGCATTCTTGGGCCTCGGCTGCCTGACTCCAGAGGGCTCCATCCATTAATTGTTTCCATCCCGTTTTCCTGTGCTAATCACTACAGTGTAATCTGTACCCATCCTCTATCTCTAAGTATCTGCAGCCTGTCCCTAGAACAGGTAGAAAATTCCTGGAGGGCAGGTCTATGCCTTCCACTTAGATAGGGATACCCGAAGGGAAACTCCAGGGTCCATCACTAGCTCAGAAGCGTGTCTCCTCCATGAGACAGGGTCTTCCCTTAGTTTAGCACAATGTCTCCCTCATCAGACAAACCAGGACCTCTCTCAGCTCAGAGACTATGTCTCTTATCAGACAGGGGCCTGCTGCAGCTCAGAGGCCAGGTACCCTCCCTTAGATGGGGCTGGTCACCCCTCAATTTAAAGACTGTATTACTTCCACTTATCGGGGACCTTCTTTAACTCAAGGAGAATGTCTTCTCCGTCAGACAGTGGTCCCCTCCAGCACAGAGGCCAGGTCCTCCATTAGACAAGGCATTTTCTCCCTCCATTCAGAGATTTCGTGTCCTCCATTAGACAAGGACCAACACCCCACCCCTAACACAGACTGTGTCTCTCCCCTCAGCCATGGCCTCTCCCAGCTCAGGATCTATGTCTCCACTATCAGGCAAGAGCCTTCCTTAGCTCAGGGGCTCTCTTCCCCCAAGAGATTAGGGCTCCTCCAGCTGAAGGACTGTAATTCCTCCTTCCTCTGCTTCTCTCATGGTCTCAGGTGGTCAAGGCCAAACCTCAGGGTCAGAGTGGTCCCTCTGGAGCTCAGCAGAAAGCCCAGCAGCCAAGTGGGCTGACTGGCCACAGGATTTGTGGCCAGCTCGGCCTCGGTTTCCTCTAAGCTCATGTAGAAGTCGAAACTACCAGAGACAATCTGGCCCAGGACACCGGCTCCAGGATTTAATTTCAGCGACTGGCTCCAGCTTTCCTCTGGGTAGGAGCCAAAGCAATGATTAATAAGCTCTTCCATGGAGCAGTGTGCCAGGGCTGTCCAGCAGCTAGGGGTGACCTGAGGTTAAAGAGTTCAAGCCTGTGACTCTAGGCCCAGCCACGTAGAGTCCAGGCCCCCCTTCCCTGGGGAACTAGGGGCTAGATTACTGGTATCCCAACATACTGTCTTAGGAAACGCTTCCCCCAAATTGGGCCTAATTAACTTTCAGTTGCAAAAGTTCTCAGTGGGAGCATGAAACAAACCCTGCGGTCATCACAGGCAGCTTAATTTCTGTCTCGGGGCATGGTCAGAATAATAACAACAGTAGTGATAACTGAAATAATAATTGTCCCTTATATAAGTACAGTTTTGTTTTGTTATAAGTACAGTTTTGTTTTATTTTCTAATAATATACCAAAGGCTTTCCATTCATCATCCCATTTGATTTTCCCAGTAGTCCTTGAGAGAGGCAGAGCAAGGTCTGTA
>NW_006494614.1:46559185-46561721 GCF_000325575.1 Pteropus alecto | reverse complement strand
AAAGAAAGTAGCTTCCACAAAACTGTACACTGGTCAGTGTTGGGGACTGGCCTCTAATCCAGTCTCTGACTTGCTATTCAGGGCTCTGCAAGAGCCCGGCTCACAGTAGGCACTTGATCGATGATTATGCAATCAGATTCTTTAGAAAGGACAGCCTGGTCACAACATGGACCTGGTTACTGATCGCATAGCCTCAGGATCAGAGAGACATGGATCTTAGATCATTGAGTCTACCACCCACAGCCCAGATGGAGAAACTGAGGCCCCAAGAGGAGCAAGCCTCTGTACTTCAGCCCAGAGCTCCCTCTACCCATGCCATAGCCTGAGAATTTAATAAATATTTCCTGAGAGCCTCCTGTTTGTGGGCACAGTGGTAGGTGGGAGGAGAAGGGTCATAGACGAGCCAGCACAATCCTTGGCCTTCAGGTGCTCACTACTTGGGGGAAGGACTGGACAAGTGTGTAGCACAGATCTGAGTTGATATAGAAGCCCTGAGGGTTTGGAGAGCTGAGAAGAGGGAGAGCCAGATTAGCTGGGGGTAGAGGAGGAGTGGTACTTGATTTTGATCTAGAGAGACAGAGAAGATTTTGATAGGTAATGATAAAAAGTGATGATCCAGGCAGAGGGGATGGTATGAGCAAAGACTTACAAGGAGTGTATGTTGCTCATGAGGGGCCTGTAGGTTTGGAAGATGAATCAAGAAAGGCAGGAAAGGGCTAGATCCTGTGCAATCTCAAATGCTTCCCCATAGCCTGGCCTGAGCTCACCTACCTTTGATAAACTGGATCACGGTCAGGTCTGGTGCAACCCGGGCTAGGCCGTCCTTCTTCTCTGGGGTCTCCCTGGGGCTCTGCTCAGAGAGGGAGTCCTCTTTCTGAGAAAACACACAGCCAAGGGCAGTCAGCTGGATGCCAGACATTCTGTTCAGACATGCTTGTGTGATGGGGAAGGGAGCTCTGGGAGAGGAGAGGGTGGGGTTTGTCACCTTCTCAGGAGCAACAGGGGCCACCAGAGTTCCATTCGTTCTTGTCCCTATAAGTACTTAACAAGTGGTTTGGAAAGAACGAATGAAATTCCAGTGACTAAACTTTGTCATCACCATCATTAGCATGACAATAATCACCAACATTATCATGAAAATTACCACCATAACCACCATTGTCATCACTATTCTCATCACTTTAAATATCACCTCATTCAAATCACCAATATTTTCATGAATAAATGATCAACTTTGCCTGACTAGTGTCCTTCCACCTGCCTGAGGATGGCCTACATGCAACTCTTGAAGGAGAGGTCTTTTATCCTGAGAAAAAAAGACTTCTGGGACACAATCACAGGAGGAAGGAGGATGGAAATAATGATGAATAATGGTTAATGCTTGCTAGGCACTTACTACAACCTCAGTACTGTTTTAATGACTAACCAGTGCATTAACTAATTGAAACCTCACAGCAAACTTCTCAAGTAGGTACCATGATAATCTCTGGTTTTTTAGGGGATAAAACTGAGACATAGAAAGATGAAATAACTTGCGTGATCACACAACTAGTAAGCGGTCTGGCTATGATTTGAATCTAGACAGCTTGACTCCAGAGCCTGTATTCACTTGGCTGGTTCTCCCTAAGTGGGGAACCAAGGTCACTGAGTGCTGGGTGTTCTACCTGCCTTGCTCTAATAAGACGCTTTCACACAGATACTATTACTGTGCATGTTTTTTAGATGAGGACACTATATCTTGGAAGTTGCTACTGGCACAAGATCATTCAAATATGTTATCTAGTGGGGTCTGATTTTACTACATTTTTTTTCTATGCAGCCTGAGATCAGAATTAGAAACAACAAGTTCCACAGAGGAAGACGGAAGCCCATTGTAAAGAGCACTTTAGGCTGCCCTGGGCGGAAGTGAGTTCCCCATAACTAGGAGCATGCAAGCAGAGGCTGGCTTCTCCCTGGTCTGGGGTGCAGTATGCCATAGGGGAGGGTGGGTATGGCTGGAAAACTTATCTGGGGTCCTCTGTTTCTGCCTCCTGTGGACAAAAAAGGGGTTCTGTAATAAAACCAATAAGTCCAGTGATGGAAAGTAACCTCATAGGGTGATCTGATCATAAATTCCTAACTGAGCAGGTCATGGTGTGTAGTCACCCCTCAGGCCTATAACTTCTTTGCCTTAAGCCAGCCCTGTCCACTGTCCTGTGTATGTAGGTTAACACACCTTTGAAATGCCCCAGTAATCCTCTTGTTTTTAGACACCCCTCCCAGAGGCATAACCACCTTCAAGAGAGCATATAACCTTGTTAACTACCCTATACCTTGCTTTCAGATGTCTTCCTTACATTCCCTCCCTAATTCCAAATGTATAAAAGAAACCACGCAAGTGTCGTTCTTCAGAACATTTGAGATATTGCTTCTTGGCAATTGTCATCAGGTCAGCTCAGGTAAAATCTTATAAAAATTCTTTGCAGGTTTAGATGTTTCTTATGTCTACACTCTCTTCTATCCCCATGGAGCCTCCGTCTCTACAGGCCTCACCCTC
>NW_006494614.1:46529965-46559084 GCF_000325575.1 Pteropus alecto | reverse complement strand
GCTCCACCCCCCTGCCGCTGCCTCCCTTAAGGAAGACGCAGGAGGCAAATACTGGAATTTCCCACACTTCGAAACCTCCATGCCCGCCCCCACCCAGGGGTGCACTGTTCTAAGCTACCTTCATCTGGTTCTCTCACTCTAGCTGGCTCCTGGCTGGCCTCACACAGCAGAGAAATTCAATTAAACGTTAATTCCTGTGTATTTTTCCCCCTTGGGCTTTTCCCTTCCTCTCTTCTTTTATTTCAGCAGGCAGTGGGCTCTGAGTTTCCTGACTTCAGGGGAGGTTTGTGGCAGGGCAGAGAGCAATCCTTGGCTGCAAGATTTTCCTTCCTGGCGTTTGTTTCCAAAGCCTGAGTACCATTGAGAAAATTATGCTGGGTGTTGCCAGGAGTGCAAGGAGAGAGGGAGACCTCTGAGAATGGGGGATAGGGGTCCAGTGGGGACCCAGCAATCTGAGGGCTCCCTGAGCAGCAGGGAGCCGTATAGCCTCTGAGATTACTCAAGGAAGCGGCTCCCCTCTGAGGGCCAGGCTGCAAACTGACCTAGAGAGGCTGGGCTCCCTTGTTCTCAGCCGCTCCAAACTCCTCTGCTCTAAGCATGTTGAGGATGAACTGATGCTGATGCCTGCTAGGTGGGGGTGGGTCCTCCTTGGTGCCTGGCACCCTGTAAGACCGCAGGACCTCTGCTTAACCCTGGTGGGAGAACCCTGAGAAAAGCTGAAGTTGAATTACTGTCTGATTAAGCAGGATGGGCATTAGAATAGAAGTTAAGTTGATTTTCAGAGAAAATAAAGAACTATCTATCTCACACACACTTGTGACTCAGTCAGACCTTGTTCATTATTTCTCTCCTGCTGGACTCTGAGCTCTGCAAGACAGGGACCATGTTTACCTTATTCTCTTTCAAAACTTTGCACAGGGCCTGGGGCAAAATAGCAGATATCTGATAAAGTCTATGGGAAAAAAATAGTGCAGGTGATGGCTCCAACAGGCAGTGGGTGCAGCCAACACCAGGCTCTTGGAAGAAAAATGGGAACACCTACAGGAGATACGATTGTGCTCTAAGCAAGCTCTCAGATTGCTGCTGGTTCAGAGTGGGGCAGAGGGTCTACACTGAGTACCCAGGGCCCTAGCAGAAAGTGATTCTAGATAAGCCAAGCCACTGGCTCTACATGCATGCTCCTACTCCATCCTCACTGGGACCTGAAAAGAAAGGAGACTTAAACATTCCACACTTAAGCAAACAAGCTGTGAGGTTAGGTAACTTGCTCAATATTACACAGCTAGATAGTGGCAGAACTAAGATCCAAGCTCAAGCCTGTCTGATAAAATGCTCAAGCTTTATCTGCTAAGTTCTGTGAGTCAGAGGCCCTGGATCAGGACTGAAAAATTAGGAGGCACCTTTGTGGTATAGGGTAAAGGGACCTGAAATGCCCCCATCTGAGTCTTATTTCTCTGGGTGAGACACTGGGTCTATTACTCATTTATACATAAGAGTTGTCCTGCCTGATGCAGCAGCCACAAGCCACACGTGGCTACTGAGCACTGGAAATATGGCTAGTCTTAATTGGGATTTGCTGTAAATATAAAATACACATTGCACGTCAAAGACTTAGTATGAAAAAAATGAATAATGTCTCATTATTAATGTGAATAAAAAAGGGACTGTATCATAAATCTGACAAGTTCAAGTAACCTCACAGGGTGATCCAATCATAAATTGCTAACTGGGCAAGTCGTGGTGGGCAGTCCTGCCCCAGGCCTATAACTTCTATCATAAAAGGTTTATCTTTGCCTTAAGCCAGCCCTGTCCATCGTTTCTGTGCATCTAGGTTAACGCACTTTTAAAATGCGTCTTTTTCAAACCCCTGAGAAGAAAACCACCCTCCAGAGAGCACATAATCTTAACCATCCTGTAGTCCAACTCCCCCTTGTTTTCTCTCACCTTCATGCAATCTTCCTTACATTCTCTTTACTTTCGAATGCCGAAAAGAAACTGCAAAATTGTCATTCTCCAGAGTATCTGAGATCTTGCTTTCCAGCAATCATCACCACTTTTGGCTCACATAAACTCATATAAAAATTCTCCACGGGTTTGGCAGTTTCTTACGTCGACATTAATTTTTTTATATGTATGATATACTAAAATGGGCATGTTTTAGATATAGTGGATATATTAGATATAACACATTTTATTTAAATATATTTAATATATCTACAACGTATCTAGATAGGATATAATTGAATTAAATATATTGTTAAAATTAAGTTCTTTTACTTTTGAATGTGGCTACTAGAACATTTAGAATTACCTATGTAGCTATATTAATATTTCCTTTGGACAAGCTGCCTAAAGAGAATGAGAGAATCTCCTTGTTCCTTTCTCAGTCCTAGGCAAGCTATGAGAGAGTGCTGTGGGAGGGACTTCCAAGCATGATGGAAGGGTCCTGGGTACCTGAGGAAGAGGGATGCTAGGAGTGCGGTGCTGCCCCAGAAATAGAAGTAGGAAGGGCTGGGATAGACTGATAACTGTCCTGCCTTCCTTATCACGCAGGAGCAGGCTCGCCTTTTAGACAGGCAGAATCTTGCAAGTTCCTTGCCCGGGGCTCCTTTTCCTCGTGTAAACACTAAAAACAACCCCCAATATCACCTGCGCCTGCGTGTACAACATTATATGGTCTACACTGCACTTTCACATCCGCCATGTCGATTAATTCCCAAAACAGTTTGGTACAGGGGTTATTACTACATCTACTTCACGAAAGAGGAAACTGAAGTCCTAAAAGAAGAAGTGGCATCCAGGAAGAATACTTGGCAGAGCAGGCTCTCGAAATCAGGTCCTCTAATAGCCCCTCCTCACCCCTGTCTCATGCTGTAAAAAAGAACTTGGAGATTGGAGATGGAAGGGGAGGGACAGACGGGGAGGGGCTGGGGGTTCAGGGAAGGCTTCCAGGAAGAAATGCAGTTTGGGATTTGTATAGACAGGAAGTAAGATTATTGAAACAGAGTCACAATACAGCAAAAGCGTGGTGATGGGAAGGGGCATGTTGTATATGGAAGGCAGTAAAGAAACCAACTTGGCTATGGCCAAGAGCCTCTGGGGCAGGAGCTGGAGAGTGCAGAGGGCCAGGCTAAGGCACTTGGGCTTTATCCTGTGGGCACAGGAAACACTGACTGTACCTGTGCTCTCTACAAGTTCCCACCTCTCTCTTTCCGGGATCTGTTCTGAGGACTCCTGACTAATAGCAGGCTCCACAAACAGGAAACACTGTGCCTCTGCTCAGAGCAGGTCTTGGAGTGAGACCCATCTGGCTGTGGTTTGCCCAGGTCAGCAGGCTGGGCTGACGGTGCTAGTTAGAGTTTCCTCTCTTGCGGCTATGTGCTGACAGCTGCAAGCCCACAGGACATGCGGCACTGTGTGGTCTGGTGCATGGTAGGCCCCACTATCTGCAGAGCCTCCAGTAATCCAAGAGCTGTTCTCAGATGA
Organism: Pteropus alecto; assembly: GCF_000325575.1. Lineage (NCBI taxonomy): Eukaryota > Metazoa > Chordata > Mammalia > Chiroptera > Pteropodidae > Pteropus > Pteropus alecto. Next base: position 46,555,598 of record NW_006494614.1, on the reverse strand, counting down.
AGCTGAGTTACTAGAAGGCTCTGACTCAGGGCTGTGTCCCCAGCCCCACAGAGCCAGGGCTCACCCTGGTGAGTATGTGGAATTCTCTGCCAGTCCTCAGTTTCCGTCACATGTGGCCATGAAAAGCAGCCACAGGGATGGGATTATCTGCTAAACTTCCTATCCCTTATAGGAGGGAGATCGTGTTTTCTAGCAGACCTGGAAATCTGAACTTCTGTGAGGAATGCAACACACTTCTGGCTTCCTTATAATGAGATTCAGGCAATCTACCATGCCTCTCTTTGGCTTTAGCTGTCAGAAAGCTCAGAAGCAAATAAATGGTTTAATTATATCATATGAATTCATCTTTATGGTCCAGGCTTCTGTTTCTCTCTCTCTCATTTTGATACCTTTTGCTGTTATTTCTATTTTCCTGCTTCTTGATCTTGATTGAGTGGTTCAGCACAGGTCTGACATTCACTAGCCATGTGATCAGGTTATTTTAGTCCCTCTGTAAATCAGTCCCTTAGGTATAAAATAGGGGTAGTAACTGAACCTACTTCACAGGTGAATTACAAGGATGAGAAAATACATAAAGGGCTTAGAACGGTGCATGGTATGGAGTACGCAATAAATGTTAGCCTTATTTCTCTTTTACTAGTGTCGTGCGTGTGTTTGTGCATGTGCCTTAAACCTTTTCCAGAATATAGTGGAAGTAGGATATAGAAAAGCATATAAAAAGAAAATCAGAAAAAAGGTAAATTTTCTGCTATTTTTCCTCTTAAGAGATGGTCTGATCAGAGAAAGATACTAAAAACAAGTGTTCCTGGTTATCGAACTTGTGTGTCAGCCATTAGACCACCCACATCACCACTTTGCTTTGTTTCATTCTTACAAAAAATCCGAGACATAGATTTTATGGCTATACCCACTTTACAGATTTCAGAATTAGTACGAGGTAGAGCCAGAATTCATGCCCAGGCCGGTATGGTGCAGACACCATGTGTCTAACCTCTGGCCTCCTTCCTGCTACTGCAGGATGACCTGCCTCAGACACTGAGGGGAGTCTCACCTGATGCCTCTTGAGCCACATTGGCTACCAGTCACCTTTCTTCCTTAGCCTCAGTCTCCTCCTCTGTCAAATGGGGAGACTGGAATAGATTGGTGTTTTTATGACTGGTTTTTAGCAATAGAACCCTTTTCCCAATTGAAATAAAAACACATAAAAGTAGAACGTGTCTGATTAGCGTGTGTGTGTGTGTGTGTGTGTGTGTGTGTGTGTGTGTGTGTGTAGGGGCATACAAGGCCCATAGCCCTACTGGAGGACAGCTCTCCTCAGTCCTCAGTCTTCCTATGGTGGCACTCAGGATTCTGTGGGGTACATTTTGAAAACCACTGAAGCAGTTTACCCCAAAGAGCCCTTCAACCCTAATGTTTGAGGAAGCTCTGATCTGCACCAGGCTGGGGAGGGGGAGCCTTTATTCAGCCCTTTGGGGCCAAGACCTGGACTTGTACAGACTGGTACAGGAGGAGATGGTGCTTGCCAAGCTTTGGGAACGAACTTGACCCTCTAGACTTAGAAGTAGGGTAAGGGTAGAGTCACAAGGCCTAGAGTATCAGAAACGGGAAGGACACAAGAGGGCTCCTAGGCCAGTTGAGGGGGGGGATCTGGAGGGAGCAGCATCAGGCTCAAGGAAGTCCCAAGTCACCTTGGTCTTCACAGGGGCTACAGAGGAAGCGTAAACTCCCAGGGGAACAGGGGCCTTCTGGCTGGGCAGACCTCAATGAACCAATCCTAAGTCCTGGGCTCTAAAGGCCTTTGCCACTGCCCACTCCTGTCCCCATCCCTGATCATTCTGCCTAAGAAGCACATCGAGTTTAATGACTGGGAGACAATGGATTTCATAGACTCTTTTGCCAAAATTCTAGCCATTTAGAAATGTGAATTTTGGAAATCACAGACCATTTGAGGCATGGAATCTTAGAATAATAGAGCACAAGTACCTGAGAATCTTCAACTACTAGAAATACAGAACTTTAAACCCATAGAATCTTAGAATCCCAGACTCTGAGAGGTACCCTAGGATAACAGACAGGGAGACTCCCAGGGAATGTGAAGGAAAGGCAACAGAGGCAAGTGGTGCTTAGAGGCTGAGCAGGGGCAGGGGATCTTAATAGTCAAAGCCCTTCCCAGCCCCTGGCTAGTCTTGGGGACAGGTGCTCGGAAAGACCTGAAGGTACGGAGGGCACAGGAAGGTTGCTGGCTGAATGGGGCCCTACCACCACAGGGACAGGTGAGGCCAGATGACCTGCTAGAGAACCCCTAAGAAACCATCCTTACTCCACAGGGTCTGCAGAGCTATCTGCCAGGAGTCCTGGGGCTTGACAGACCCTAGAGACTGGCTAATTGTTGACTGAAGCCCAGAGAGAGGTGAGACCTGCCCTGGTTCACTCCTAGGAGGATGTCTAGGTAGCCACCTGAGCTCTAAGGTTATAGATACACGGACAGAGCTAAAGGCAAGAAAGCAGGGCTCCTGCCTCCTCCCACGCCCTCTATAGCTTCCCCCACCCGCCATCTCCTAGTGTTCTCTGTGGAAACTGGTAATGTTCTCCTCTGTTCTAGGCAGAGAATTCTAAGCAGTGGTCATGAGAGAAAACTGAGCTGTCATTCACATGCCCTGTCTGTCTGCACCTGGCCTTCCTTTACTACCTGAGAGCTCCTTGGGGAGCTCTGGGATGCACTCCTCTGTTCCCCCGTGAATGTGGGGCTGTGGGATGCACTCCTCTGTTCCCCCGTGAATGTGCTCATGTACTGCTCCAGGGACAGGGAGCCATTTAGAGGAGACATCACTGAACCTAACAGACCTTGTCCAATCATCTGCCCGTTGTACAGACAGGGACACTAAGGCCAGAGACCTTCTCTGGGTCACACAATCTTTATATTACAAACCATCTCCTGGATACCATTAAACACTGCATTTACTTCTAGGAGGGTATTTAGGGGACCCTTGAGCCTGGGAGGAGATGTTCAAAGGAATTCGAAAAGTAGCCTCCCCCTGTTTGTTCCTAACTGCAGAGGATACGCATACCATGTCTGAGAACCTGGACTTTCTGGCAGCCAGTTCTGCCTAATTGGACCCTTCTTCCTGGTCCATCCACGTCCCCATCAGTGGCCTGAGTGGGCTGGGCCAGCCCAAGTAACTGCAAGCAGACACTGCCAAGGCAGCCTCAGGAGGTGAGGGAACAATTCCTCCCACATCAATATTTATTGCCTGAGAGCTGCTGGAAGCAGATCATCATGTTCTCAGCCTTCGGTTCTTTTTTAAGAACCTCTCACCCCCTTCCCTCCCTCACTCCCCATCACCAATGTGCTGACAGAATGAATACAGACAGCCAGACAGGTTCACAGCTGGGGAACCAGGGTTTTAAGGCATTACAGAGACACAGCACTTAAAATCTGAATCTGCATCACAGCAGCTTCGTCTCAAGGAATCATGCATTCTCAGAATCTGAAGCACGCAAAAGAGGCTCCAGGAATCTAACATCAGCATCTTACACAACAGAACAGGAGACGGAAGTGACTTGCTCAAGGCCACACAACCAACAAACATGTGACTGAGACCAGCGGTGACAAGTTTCTTCCACCCCATGGCCCAAGTGGCTGTTCTTTCTGTTCACATTTAAGACTCAACTTGGAGATTACCCATAACCCACAACCCGGGCTTTCCCTTTCATCTATTCTTACCCCCATTCCTAAGAACTCTTCCCCAAATTCTAGGAAGACTAACTCATTCAAATTTTGGCCTGAGCTAGGCAAAACCAGGAAGGACCATCTGTGGTTCCAAGCTTTCCTCTTCCCCTAAAACTGGTCCCTCTCCAGCGCCTGCCTTCCCCTGCCTCTGAGCCAGCATCAGCCCAGCCCTTCACTGTCTCTGGGATGTTCCCATAGCAGAGCAGCACACAGGTCTGTGCAGAGTCCCTCTTGGGTGGCTTCTGGACACATCTCCATGCCCCACCTCACTGCCAATGCCCTGGTTCCTGCCTGGACCAATGCCACAGCTGTCGCATTGGACTCCCTGCCCCCAGCCACCCTTTGCACTCCTCTGTCCCTTGTAATCCTTTCTCTGTCTAGTATCTGGTGATAAAGCCATGGGACCCACTGTTTACCCTCCTTCCAGGGTCGCCCACTGCTCTTAAAGCTAGCAGGCAAGGCTTTTCCTCTTCCCCTCTGGCTGTTCCAACATCATTTTTCTTTGGTTCTCCAAAGAAACCAGGGGGTCGGATAGGGTGGCGAGGTTCATAGAGCAGCCGGGTCTGTAGTCAGACAGACTTGGGCTCAAGTTCCAGCTTTTCTAGGCAGAGATATTTTCAGCCCTTCCTCCTAGGCCCAAATTTTCTTGCTCTAAGAAGGAGGCCCTATCATATATTACAGCAAATATATTCAAATGCGCTGACCTGTCACATTAGATAGCATTATTCTTGCTGCAAAATATTCAACAGGATTTTTATAAATTGTCCCTTTGAAATTAGACTTAGCAACAACTAACTTAATTTATGATTATGATTTCTCAACAATTACTTCCCTGTGAAAATATATACAGGTCTCTGACCCCAGCTCCTGACAGAGAGCCCCTAAAACACTTATAAATGGGTGTGCCAGGAGAATCTTTTGTTCTCATATTTAGTCTTTGACCCTGGTTCCTGACACAGAGCTGCTAAGATCTTTGGAATTTCCTAAGTGATAGCAGCATCTTTTGTTTTAAATAGGAGACTTTGGTGGACTCCTAGATGAGAGCTGGTCACCAGATGGACCAAGCCATGATTAGAAGCTTGGAATTTTCAGCCCTATCCCCATTCTCCAGAGAGGGGAGAGGAGCTGGGAATGGAGTTAATAACTGATCATACCCGTGTGATGAAGCCTCTATAAAAATCCCAATAGTATGGGGTTCAGGGAATTTCCACATCAGTGAACACATCCATGTGCCGGGGGTTTATGCACCCCAACTCCACGGTGACAGAAGCTCCTGCTCTCTGGGCCTCCCAGACCTCACCTTATGTATCTCTTCATCTAGTTGTTCATCTGTATCCTTTATCATATCCTTTATTATGCAGTAAACTGGTAAGCGTGTTTCCCTGAGTTCTGTGAGCTGCTCTAGAAAATAATGGAATTTTCCCCACAAGGAGGGCAGTGTGGAAACCATAGATTTGTAGCCAAGTTGGGCAGATGTTATGGGTAACCTGGGGATCTACTACTTGTGATTAGTGTCTGAAGTGGGGGCAGTGTCATGGGATTCTGACACTATCACTGTGTACACAGTGTCAGAATGGAGTTAAACTATAAGACACCCAGTGGGTGTCACAGAGAATTGGTCAATGTGGGAATAACCACACACCTATAAACATAGAAGCGCTATGTGTATGAGTAAAGAGGAAACACATAGGTGCTTTTTCTTTATATTCCCATACTTGAGAAAAGAGAAAATCTAATGCACAAGTTTTCAGAATGTAATAAAATGTATATGAATGAATGACATTGACATTAGTGACATAATTGAGCATTTATAAATCATTTCTATTTTGTCATTTTCTTTTGTATTTTGGAAGCATTTTATTGTTCTTCAGGCCTTATGTTTTTGTGTCCCTGGGAAACGTGGAGGCTCCCAGCCTGGAATCACCTCTCCTGCCCAGGGGCTCACAGGGTCCTGTCTTCTCTTACCACTTGGCGTATCCTTGCACCCGCTGGGCCTCAGTATCCTTCTCTGAGGAAAAACCACCTGCCCCATAAGCCAAGCAGGGGGATTCAGTTGAGATATCCCTGGAACAACTTACGGTTGTTACTTATCCTGACTAAGCTGTGCCTGTTTTAAGAGTAGATACCATGTTCTGAGCTCCAGTGTCCACCCTGATGCCTGGCCCAGGGGAGGCATTTAATACATGTTTGTCTCCTCACTGTCCCTGAAAAGGTAAGATTCATTTCTATAGCCAAATCTTCTGCCCAGACTGTTTCCACAGCTAGAATGCCCCTCCCTCTCTTTTCAACCTTTCCACGCATCCTTGAAAGTCCATCTCAAAACCTTCCTCTTCAGAGAACTCTTCCCAGACCTCCCACGCACCCACCACTTCCTCCCAGTTTCCTAACATTGCTATAGCATGTTCAGAATTTTCAAAAAACTTTTAAGTGACAAGTAGAGAGGCAGTAGTATAGTGGTTAAAGTGAGGGGCAGGGGCTCAGACAAGCTTGGATTCTCAACCCAGGGCTGTCCTCGCTAGCCTTGTGATCTTGGGCTGGTCATTTCCATCTCTGGCTCTTGATTCCCTCAGCTGTGGGAGGGGCAGGAAATACTGTGCAGGGCTGTTGTGGGGGATGCAGTGGATCCTGACAGGGATGGCTTTGTAAGCTATGAAGCACAGTGCCCGGGGGGAAGAAATTTAATGTTACAAAGGAGGACAAGTGAGTGGGGGCTGGAGCCTGGACTAGGGTTGGGACATGGAGAAAGCTTACTTTGCTGATAATTGCCAAGACTCTTCGCCGGAAGTGAAGCTCATTCTTCTCCTTGGGCATTTTTCTAGGGAAGAAGAAGTAGGGGGTGGCAGCCAAGGCCATGGCGCCAGCAGAGATGAGGAAGCCCAGCCACCAGGCACCCACCCATCGGGGGTCCTTCGAGGTCAGGCTGATACCACCTGAAAGAGAAGACCATGGTGATATTAGGATCAGGATGGGCCATTACTTCTTGGCCACCACCCTGGGGCTGGCTTCTGAGGGAGTCAGGAGACCTGAGTTATGGTTCTGGCTCTGCCGGTTATGTCCTGCATGACTTTGGGCAAGTACTTGACCCTTTGTGTGCCTTGGTTTTTTTCAGCAACTAAGGCAATGTGTGCAGTAGTCAAGGTCATAAACTTTGGAAATGGACAGCTCGGTCTGAATTTCATTACTAACATAACTTTGGACAAGTTACTTAACTTCTCTGTGTCACAGTTTCTTGCTCTGTAAGGAAAATAGTAGTAGTACCTACATCAGAGAGCTGTGAGAATCATAGAAACGAATACACGTAAAAAGCACTTAGAATAGTTCTGGCACATAGTATGTTCTATGGAGATGTTTGCTCTTCTTCATTTTACTGTTACTATGGTGATTATTATTATTAAATTGATGGTTAAGACCACTCTTGTGGCTCTCAGACCTGCAGGATGATTAAAATCACCAGGGGTGCTTATCAAAAATACCCAGTTACCCAAGACCAATGTGGAACTAACACAGGGTGGGGTAGGAAGGTTACCAAGGAGTCTGTACCTTTAACAAGTTCTACAGGTGATTTTGATCCCCCACCAGGTATAATTAAGACTAGATTATCCTAGATGTACCTGCTGGCTGTAGTGCCCCCATCTCCTTCTTGACCCCAAGGCTCTGTTGGGTACCTCCTCCTTCAATCACCACAGTACCCAGAAACACTTTATAACTATACAGATGCATGATGACAGCAGCCCCGTGAGTCAGACTGGTTCCCAGGAACTTGATCCTGAACTCCTCCTGAGCAGGGGCCAGAGTACGCAGTCGATTCCCTCCTCCACTTAATATTCCCCTGCTTCTTGTGCCATGCTGGGGAGCTCACACATGTATCTTCTCAACTCCTCTGCTCCTCACATACCAGTCTGTGCCTGTAGCAGACATGATCCGCCTACCCCATGAAATCTCCCTACCCCATGAAATCCCCTAGAGAGAAAGGACTGGGTCCACGAGAGCGTCATGTCTGCCTGTGGAGGTGCCACTTCTTACATAATGTCAACAGAGCCAGAAAACATACCTCCTTGCTCTGAGCTGGGGTATGTCTGGGAAATCTAGGGAAGCTCTGACTCCCAGGACTTGTCCTTCAAGTGGACAGGAGCTGCAAGCATAGCTCACACTTGGTTCCTGGGCCCAGGTTTCTAGGAGGGGTGGGGAGGTGGGGCTGCCCTAGCACTCTTGTTCAGAGCTTCCTAGATCTGTCCTGGCCTCAAGGCACCCTTGGCAAAAGCCGGAGAATAAGAAGCAGAAGTAGCATGTCTATTCATCTATAGGTGTATCACCTGAAGCTTCCAGGGCTCTCTGGAAAATCTCCATGTGAAGGATGGAACTTCAGAGCAGCAGAAAGCAGAAGGCATAGTTGGGGCAAAGCCACTTGGTATGACAAGCAGGCAGCTGAGATGCCATAGAGACCTATTCTAAAAGGAATCCTCTCTCACTCCCTGCAGAGTGCCAGGGTGCCAGGACCCCCCAAAACTCCTCCCTCCTGGCTGCCTTCGTACCAAGCTTTCATCCCACTCCTTGGCCCACTTTGATACTATCTGAGTCAGAGACCACCGTTCCCCAAATAGTGCCCTCAGCACATGTTCCCAGACTCTGAGAGGGTCAAGAATAGAGGAGTCCTCAGGGGTCACCCAGGAAATTTGCCATCAGAGAGAGGCCAAAGGGAACTGAGTCGTGCTCCAAAAGTTCTCTCACACTGTCCTCTGTGTTTCACCTGGGTCTTGTTCCCCCTAAAGATGGGAGCCCCCTGCAAGCCAAGAGGCCTGTGCCCCTGTCTGCCAATAGCATATCTGAGCATGGGGCTAAGTACCTGGGGGACTCAGGGATGGAACAAGGTGAAGACTCATAATAATAGCAGGGATGACAACCACAGCTCCTCATCAGATGGCATTTTACAGCTTATCTCCATCATCTCACTGGATTCTGGTTGTGGCTTTGGGAGGTGGACAGGACAAAGATGATCTCAAAGATGAAAAGGCTGAAGCTCAAGAGAAGTTAAGAGTCATGTCCAAAGTCAGTGGAATTGCTGAGAGTTGAACCTGGGCCCCCTGACTCAGTGTCTCCTATGAGACCAGCAGTCAGTTAGCTAGTGTCTGTGTGCCCTGGGGTCACCTGTGTACTCTTGGGGCTCACCTTCTGGCATTCGGTCAATGTCCACATAAAGGCGCAGGATGAAGCCACCCAGTCCATAGGCCAGGCCTGGCCCCATCATTGTCACAGCAAACAGGATCCCTGTAACACAAAGCCTAGGTTAGGTCACCTTAGCTTCTCTCTGCAGGTTGGTGCCTATCCAATGGACAAGAGCAGCCTGTCTTCCTTAGTTGGGCCCAGACAACCTTCCAGGACTGCTCTGGACCTTTACTGGCCACATGGGACAGAGGTCATGGACTCATGCCCAGCCACCCCCTCACTCAGGGCCTCCTATCCTCCCTCCTGAACCTGGCTCCCTCCTCAGAGCCTGAAGGGTGGGACCAGTCCTCACCAAGGTAGAGGGGTGAGTTGCTGTCGTGGGCAAAGTCATCAATATAGGAGATGCCAAAGGGCTGGATGGGCACACCGCCCACCCCGAGCAGAGTCTGTGCTGTGAACATTATCCCCACCAAGGCCAGATGCTGGGCCTCCGTGTAGCTTGAGCAGCTGCTGTTGGAGAGGGTTGAGGCCAGGGCCGAGGTCATGGGCAGGCACAGGGAAGCCTTGAAATCCTGTGGCGTGTCCACTGAGAGATGATAAAAAATATTATGTCAATAGCTAAAACTTTTACATAACACTTCTTGGATCCAAGATACTGTTCTAAGTGTGTGTATTTAAATCATTTGACCCCCCGACAAGAAACCTAGGGGATGGGTGCTCTCATTACTCTTACTTCACAGATGAGGAGAATGATGGTCAGGAAGCAACTAGCAAGGGTAGAGCCAGGATTGGAATCCAAGCAGTTTGGCTTTGAGTCCATGCCCTTAAACCACCCTATGCCACCTTTCTGAGCAGAGGTGTGTAGAAATGCCATGGCAACATGGCAATGTTGGCTTTTGGGTGGGGTGGGGCTGTCAAAGGAGGTTGAGTTTGAACTGAGTCAAGGACAAACAAGATTTTCCAGAAAAAGAAGGTAGGGAGGGTTGTTCCAGGGAGAGGTCACAGTACATGCAAACCCAGGGGCTTGAGAAGTTTAGCATGACTGGCCCACACAGTGTGAGGGACCAGGGCTAAAGGCAGGGCAGGGCAGGGCAGGGCAGGGCAGGTTGTGGAGGGCTGTAGTGCCCCCAGCCTTCATTCTGAGCAGGGCTCAGTGTCAGCTTGGGACACAGATGCAGAGTGCAGTAAAGGGGCATTTCTTAATTTAGTACCAGACATTTGTTCCCTGTAGTTCACCAGTATTTGGTGAGCAGACTTAAAGAGACCTTCATGCTATTATTATCCCAAGTGTAGGTCTAGAGGTGGCCTTCTCTCTGTAGCCTGCCCAGCCCTTTCCAGGAGAAAAAGTTGGGTGAACCAAGGTCAAGGACCCAGGCCTTCAACTGAGGCTGCCTGGGTTGAAGACTGAAACTTTTCAGCTTCTCTGGGCCTCAGTTTCCTCATCTCTCAAAAGAGTCTCCTAGAATGGAAGTTCTATAAAAACATGGAATTCAGAAACACAAGGATTCAGTAGCTCAGTGCAGGAGTTCCAGGTCCAGGCCACCTAGGTGTGCGTGCCATAATTCCACTAGCCGTGGACCTTAGGAAAGTCCTTCCTTCTCTGGACCTCGGTTCCCTCACTTGTAAAGTGGGATCATGATAACACCGGCTCGTAGGGTTGTAAACATGAAGAGTGGTGAGTGGTGGGTGGATGGATGGATGAGGGGTGGTAGACGGATGGGTAAATGGGTGGATGAGAGAAGGAAGGAATGAAGCAAATGCTCAGTCTGCTTGGGTCATTCTTAAGGGACAGGTATCCATCTGTCAAGTAGGCTGAAAAAGGGCTACATTATCTCTGTTTAAAATCTTTTCATTTTTTAATTTGTTTATTCGCTCATTCATTCTTTTTTTTCATTACCTTCTTGGCTTCTTATAAGGATTAAATGCATTAATACACATAAAGTGCTTAGAACTGTGTCTGGTGCATAGTAAGTGGTATAAGTTACTGTTATTATTCCACACACATTCCCTGAGGACCTACTACTGCCAGGTCCCAAAGTAGACCGTGTTGTAAATTCACCCCCACCTCAAGAAAAGCAGTGACATCCAAGCAAGCCCTCACTAAGACTGCCCCAGAGAGCCTCACCCTCCTGTCCCACTCCCTAGGACCACCTGATGAACCCACCCAGGCTGGGACTGAGGAGGCATTGGAGGTGGAGTGGGGACGACCAGCAGATGCCCTGGGCGGCTGGGCCCATCCTGATCGATGAAGGCCTGGGGATGGGCCCCAATAATGCTGCTCCTACATCCACCTCTCGCTCTTACCGGGGCTGGTGCGGTCGTAGCGGTATGGCTCCGAGATGAAGTGTGGGAGACTCATGAGCAGGGCCCCCAGGGCCACCAGGATAGCCCCGCAGCCAATCAGTCGGGGGCGGTGCACACGGCTGCCGAAATAGCTCACAAACACAATCAGGGCTGTGTTCCCTACCTGCAAAAGGATGAAGGGACCCATTAAAGTGGAACAGAGCCCAGAGCCGGAGGCCTGCACCATCTGTGCCTCTATCGCCAACCTAAGTGTTCTCATCTGTATAATGGACCAGCTGGCTGAATAAGAATCATCTGGGTCCCTCTTATAAATTTAGATTCTAGGTCTTCCTGGGAAGGGCCCCACTGCCCTATTAAGGGAGAGAAATGAGAGCAGATAAGGCTAGAAATTCAATTTCATTCTAGAACACGAGTTGGATCCCATATTGGAATATATGGGGGACAGTCAAAGGAAGGGGTTTTGAGTTTCTGGGACATCATAAATGAGAGAAACAAATAAAGGGAGTCTAAAGCCAGAGGACTACGGCTTGGAATTTTGAGCCTTAGAATAAAAATCCTAGGATGTGAGCGCTGGAGGAGATTTGAGAGCCTGCAAGGAAGGAGCAGGCTCTGCCATCAGAAGCTGGGGTGTGCACCCCAGTCCACTGCTTACTGGCTGCTGACTGTGGGCAAGGTCTTCAGTTCCTCTAATGGGGGAGTGGGATAGTGTCAACAGAGGGTTGGTGGGAGGACTGACTCTGGGAAGGACAGCCACTCTCCATTTTATAGATGGGACACAGGCCCAGAGACAGAGAGTGACTTGCCCAAGGTCTCAAAGCTAGGTAATGACGCTCCCTTCCCACCTCTGAAATCTGGAGGTGGGGTCTGAAGAACACTGGGGACTTTGTGTAGCTGGCAGGCCTTGGGATGAGAGGAATATGACATATCACCCAAGGGGAAGAGAATTTCACAGAAATCTGCTGGAGATGAAAAAGAAATAAAGTGTTCTCTGGACAGCAGCCTTCTCCAAACCTGTGGTGGGGGAGGGGCTGCACGCAGCCGGACTCCGATTTACAAATCCACCCAAAGCAGTTTGTCTACACCTCCAAGCTTGGCCTGTGGATCTCTAGGCAACTCTGAGGGTGTTATCGCTCTCTCCCTTACCACCCCAAGGTTCCAGAGTTCTGCCTTTGATCTAATTTAAACCTCTCTCATTACTATTGAAGTGACTTCCTCTGATTCGTTCCTGGGATGGGCAATAGCCAGGTGCCTGAGAAGAAAAAGGAACCAAAGGGAAAGTGGATAGATACGGAGACCCTGGCTAACTTTAAGTGCCCCGAAGGGCAGGCTTGCCAATCCTGTAACTTTACAGGGACGGGGAGGTTGCCTTGCTAGGCCTTGTCCTAACATGACTTGTTGGTTTATTGGCCAAGACAATGCAGAAGGAGCTGACTAAGGAAGTTTGGGGGAGGGAGCTGTGATGATGATGTCTGCAGGCACTGGGAGGGGAAGGGCTCTTGTTGGGGTGGTGAGAGAGGAGGATGGGGGGCAGTGGGGGTGCCACTCTCCCTCAATGCCCACCCCTGGGGCTGGGCCAGGGCCAGTACCTCATTGAAGGCAACCAGCAGTCCTGAGGTCTGGCTAGAGAGGCCAAAGCGCTTCTCCACTGTGGAGATGGAGCTCTTGAGGTAGCCGGAGATCATGAGCTGCACCAGCTGCAGCAGGCTGTGGCACAGGAGGAAGAACTGCCGGAGGGAGGGACCACAGGGATGACAATGGGCAGAGGGACAGGGACACAGTGGTGAGATAGTCAAAGGAGGTAGTGGAGGAGGGACAGAGACAGAGTTGGGGAAAGAGGGAGAGTGAGACCACGAGAAGAACAAGGAGTAGAAAGGGGGAAACAGAGTCAGGGGAGACAGACACACAGGAGGAGAGAGAACAAGAAAGGAGGGTCGAGAACAAAAGGAGAGGGAGAGGAAGAGAGAGAGAGGGTTACTTAGTTAGTTACTGGAGTATCCACAGCTTCTCACACAGACCTAAAAACTAGAAAAGCTGTCCTGGGTACGACTCAGGGGCCTGAGGGCTACTCAAACCTACATGACTACAAGGGTCTTCATGGGGCTTAGGATGGTGGGAGCCCCCTCTGACCCTCAGCTCCAAGGCTGAGGCTAGACCTTCCTCCCTGTTCCACCACCCTCCTCTTTCTCCAGGAAGCTATCCCAGATCCTTCTCCACATCTACCCCCACTTCTGACCCATGCCCCCCACCCCCTCCTCTCCTAGAGTTCCCCTGGAAGGCCACCTACACACACTGAATCCCCAAGCCGCCCACCCTATCCTATACAAACCTAGCCTAAACATCCCTTCCTGCTTCCTAAAAAACTGGCAGAATTCCTAAGAAAAGAAAAACTAGTTTCAAAGGATTAAAAAATAGTTTATAAGCCAAAGCTTAATAACATTCACCCTGTTCTTCTGAGTCTCAGAAAAGACAATATCCCTACCCCCCAGGGTTACTGTGAGAACTCGATAAGATTATGTGAAAATAGCACTTGGTACAGGACCTGGCACCCTGGAGTTGCCAGGGGATGCTTGGATGTTGAGGGCTGCCCTTGGTGGAGCCAGAACTCCCCACACAGGTTTAGGATCAGTGTAGTTCTTTTCTTTCCCTCTGGGTAAAAGGGAGGTAGGGAGACTGGACCCCACTGCCACAGAGCAGCCCCTCTTTAATCTCTGGAAGGAGAGACTATGTATTGGGCATCTTCCATGTGCCCAAAACCAAGCTAAGTGCTTTCGTAGATCATCCCTTTGATCCTCACAGCTACCCAATCTACGGATGAGGAAACTGAGGCTCAGAAAGGCAGCACCTTGCTTGGCATTAATTACATAGCCAGTAAGTGGCAGAGCCTCCTCTGTCAGGCTTGAATGGCCCTGCCACTGCCAGGCCCCGAAAGGTACCTTGATACTGTGGAACACACTTGGCCGCAAGTTCTGAGAATCTGGGCTGACTTTGCCTCCACGTGTGTCTTCTATGCCCATTGTGGCTTTGGTGTCCTTGTCTGACAGCTGGGCCTCCTCACCCATTGGCCCTGTGGGACAGACAGCCAGGGAGTGAGAGTAGCAGTGGAATCCCAGAGAATGGCCTTGAGCCAGGTAGCCCAAGGTATTTCAGGGGTTGGTGAGGATCTAAAAGTCAAAGCACCTTCAGCCTTCCTGAGTCCTGGGAGCTGGAAATTCTTTCCTAAAAAAGGGCGTATGCTCCTTGTGCCGACACTGGCCACATACCAACTGGGACTACCTGTTTCACACTTCCTTCTAGAGAGAAGCTGCTGACCCACCACACAACCTTAGAGCAGTGGCCCCAGTGGTGGGAATACACAGTCTCAGTTCCCCTTGGGCTTACAGCTGTGAGACATCAGTGTTCCTGGAGGCTGAGTCTGGGTCTGTCTGGCTTAGTCTAAGATCAGATGTCTGGGGCCAGGTGCAGAGTCAAGTCTTGGTCCATAGTCAGGGAATAAAGGTTTTCCTGGGGTAGTTGGGAACAGAAACCAACACCCCCACAGGGCATTGCCCTGCATGTAATCACTGAGCTAACCAGCCTAGTCCCCAAATAATACATCAAACCGTTTTGCTGATCAGTGCAGAAAGAGCCTTCAGAGGTCATCCCATTTGAACCCCCTCCCACCAAACAAACTGAGGCCCCAATAAGGGCAGTGACTCAAGAGGCAGAGCTGTGGCAGAACCTGGACCCTCAGCCCCATTACACATGTGGGTTTTCTCCCATGGCGGCCATGGTAACCGTGTCAGTAACCCACTCAATGCAGCAAGGAGAAAGCTGAGTCCCTTAAGAAGCATCTCCTAAGGTCTCCTGGAAGTCCAGCCTTGGGACACTCTACCCCTTCCCTTAGATGGAAATCACCTGTACCTCCTGACAGCCCAGGCCTCCTTGACCTTCCTCTCCTCGTGGGGCCCAACTTCCCGCGGAAGCCTCTTCCATTGTTTCATATTCCTCTCAACCTAGCAGGAGTTTCCTCTCATTCAATAAGCTCCTTCTAGAGCCTGGAAACAGACCTGAGGACAACTCTGACAAGAGATGGGGCTGGAGACTCTCGAGTATCTCTAGACCTAGAAGGCAAACTCAGGGAGGGGCTACAGAGGCTTGGAACTGCCATGAGCAGAGGATTTGTGGTCCTCACACTAGTAGCCTGAAGAATTTTTTAAAAATTGAGATATGATTCACATACCATAAAATCCACCCCTTTAAAGTACACAATTCTGGAAGGTTTCGTATGGTCAAAAAGTTATACAACATCACCACCATCTAATTCCAGAATGTTTTTATCAGCCCAATAAGAAATCCCATACCCATTATCAGTCACTCCCCATTCTTCCCTCTCTCAGCTCCTGGCAACCACTAATCCATTTTCTGGCTCTCTGGGTTTGCCTATTCCAGATATTTTATATAAATTCATATAAATGAAATCATAGGATATATGGACTTTGTGACTGGTTTCTTTTACTTGGCATAGTGTTTCAAGGTTCATCCATGTTATAGCACATATCAATACTTCATTCCTTTTGATGGTTTGATAATATTCCATTGTGTGGGTACGTATCACGTTTCGTTCATTCAGATAGACATTTGAGTTGTTTCGGGTATTCTGAACATTTGTGTACAAATTTTTACAGAGACATACGTTCTTAGTTCTCTTGGGAATGGAATTCCCGGATCATATGATAACTCTATGTTTAACCTTTTGAGGAACTGCCTACCAGTTTTCCCAAGTGGTTGCACCACTTTATACTCCTGCCAACAATGTGTGATGGTTCCAATTTCTCTCCATTCTTGCTAATACTTATTATTGTCTGTCTTTTTGATTATAGCCATCCTCGTGAATATGAAGTGATATCTCATGTGGTTTTGATTTGCATTTCTCTAATGACTAATGATGTTGAGCATCTTTTCATGTGCTTATTGGCCATTAGAGAAATGTCTGTTCAAATAGCTAGGGGAGTTGGGCTGAGAAAATGAAAGTGTGTGTGGCTGGGGAGAAGTCCCTTTTGGGGGCATAAGCACTCAGAGGAAACAGGAGTTATTAAAACAAAAACAATACCTGAGAGAGAGGAGATAAGGGGTTGGCTTAGTAAAAGAGGATAAGTGGTACTCTGCAGAGGTCACTTTGAAGGAGAAGAGGAGGTAAGAGGTTCTAAGCAAACTCATCCAGCAAGGACTGGTCGGTTACCTGCTACAGCACAGATGCTCTGCTACATACTCTACATGCTCATGAAGACTGTCTATAGCTCTGTGCCTTTGGTGCTTTCGTTGTCTCTACGCTTCTGATGAGGATGTCCAGGCTCAGAGGTAACTAGCTCTGCTGGTTGACATTGGTGCAAGGACTTGAGCCCAGGTGTTAACTTCAATATCACTTGATGCTCCTTGTACAGGTTTGATGAGGGGAGGAAGCACAGTTCTCTTCTTTGTCTCAGCCCAACCAAACCTAGCCAGGCCACGCAGAAGGTAGCAGTGCCCACCACCCATGGGGCCAGGCCAGCCAGATGATGGGGCTGGAGCTGAGGCTGGGAGGGCAAAAGTCACTGACCTGGAGCCCCAGCTCTAACAGAAAACCAGGGGGTAGATGAGGGAGAGGGACAGAAGGCCGGCAGACCAGTTCAGAACTTTTTACCTCCCTGTGGCCCAGTCCACAGCCTGAGTCTCTGAGCAAAGAGGGAAGCACTGGCTCTGACCCCCTGGGTTTGAGATTAGCCATCAGTCAGTGTGTTGGTAGTAGTTGTTCACTGAACGGGGCTGGTCAGGAAGATTGTTGTCTCCCCTAAGCCCTTTCTGTGGACTGAGGTCTCTACTGAAGGGCTGGCAGCAAACAGTCCCACTCCCTGAGATAGCACAAAACACCCCTCAGAAGGAGGGTCCTGAGTCCAGGACTTCCTGTCCTCCTTGTGTGCTGTCTCTGAGGTCCTTCCCATCCTGTGAAGACAGTCAGGGGCCAGCCTGACAGGAGGGACGCAGCTGTGAGAGAAAACTTCATCTGGGCCGGGGATGAGGCATGAGGCAGGGAGCCAGGCCCTAGGTAAAAATCTTAGCTCCTTTCTCTCCCAGGTAGGCAAATAAGTTTTAGAGCCCCAGGTTGGCCAGGTAGTTCCAAGAGCTGGAGCCCGCAGCCCCAGAGCTGCGGGGCAAGGAGTCCGTGTGCCTGTAAGTGGGTTACATTGCTGGTCATTTGCACAGGCACACTCATGTCCATCAAGTCATTGGTTTGGCTTGTCTTTCAGGAGACTTGTCTGTTTGAGCTGCCAGTCGGCCACCTGCCTACAGCTACTCAACAAGCTGGTCAGACAGTCGCCCTGAAACTGTCAGTCAGAGACCTTATTTACCAGTTCAATCAGACTCAGGAGGTCGCGAGGTAGAGGGCCTACCTCTAGCTAGCCCCTCCTTGGGCAGAAGTCGGCATTCTTCACACCAGCTGAGTCCAGGTGATGAGAGCCAAGGTTTCAGAGAACAATCCGAGAGAGAGGGCCACCTTTCCCACCTGCTCTTTGCTGGAAAGGCTCGAGGTCCTGCCTTCTCCATCACCTCCCAGTTGCCAACAGCAAATCCCAGGCAGATGGTGGGCTTCAAGTCCCCAAACCCTCTGCCATGAGCCTGCTCTGTGAGCCTGAACAAGACCCTTCATCTTTCTGAGCTTGTTTCCTCATCTGTAATGTGAAGATACAGCATCTATCTTAACGAGATAAGGCATCTAGGGTGCCTAGCCCAGACATAGTACGCGACAGGCCCCACTGAGGACCACTGCCCTCCCTTCTCCTGATAACATTCAACTGCCTCCGAGAGCACAAGGCCCACTTGAACCCATTTCCCTCCATGCACACCTGGATCCTCCAAGTTAACACCATCTCTGGATTATCTCTCTCCCTCTCATCCAAGCCCCAGTCAACCACAAGACCTGAGGACCTGGACCCCTTCGCTCCATGTAGGCTCACTATCTTTGGAGGCAGCCGCCCAGGTTTGAATCCCCCAGCTGCATGCAATCCTGCTGTGTGGCCTTGGGCCAGTGGCCCGTTGGCCTCCTCATCCACAATGCGGGGACAATGATCCCTACTTCCCAGTGTGGACAGAGTCCACTAGGAACCAGGCTCTTCTACCCCCCATTCAGCTTGGACACAGAAAGCCTGAAAACATACCTTAATGTCCACATTAACTCGTACTTGATATTCCACTGTCTTCATTAGCATTTTTCCTTCTTACTCGTCCCAGACCCTCCAGACCAAGCAAATGGCTTGATTGTTTATTACAGAAACTTCCTGAAAGACCAATCGACTTTTCAAGGGAAACCATCAACAGAATGTGTTCCTTCAAATTTTTTGAATCTCTGCCCACAAAACCCTTTCTTTGCTGTTTCCATCCACAAATCCTGGGCTGTTGGATCACAACTCTTACCCAGTCCTAGTCAGACTCCCCTCACCCGCCTCCCTCCCTGCGCTGAAGGACTGCCTTAAAACAAACTTTCAATTCTCAACAAATACCGACCTTTCCTCCCACTCCGAGACACTGTCAAAGCTTTGAGAATAGCATTGTCCCTTATCGTGGTAAACAATAGACTTTGTCTTATGAACAGGTTGTGTTAGTAATGAGTGGGGAGCCAGCACAGACAAGATGCATAGCAGGTTTTCAGTGAACTTTGTTTTCTTCTCAGTCAGGCAGCCAGTCTTTCTGTCAAGTCAAATGTCTGTCCTGCCACAAACACCCTGCCTGCTTCCATACTTGCTTTGTGAAAACAAGGAGCAATGTCACTTCTAGAACCTGAGAACTGGAAAAAGATCAACCCCAAGGGCTGGGAAGGTGTGGGGCTGGGAAACCCAGCTCTATGGCTTCCCTGACCCTCAACAGTAAGCAGCCCCAGTAAAGGAGCCTAGGGGCTCCCTGGCTGGACATTCATCCATCTTCCTACCAACCCTTTGAGGTGGCGGCTGTGGCTCCATAATACAGATGAGGAAACCGAGGCACAGAGAGAGGAGGTGAGTTATCCAGGGTCCCAGGGCTAGTAAATAGTAAAGCCTGGGCTGGACCCCAGATCTTTCTGACTCCTGGGTCCCCAACACCAACCACAAGATGATGGCTATAATGATAGCCTTAGAATATATGCAAAAATAATCCCTATGTAGCCATTTCTTTATCCGGGGCGGCTTCCTTCCTGTGAATTGTCAAAGGTAGTTATATAGGGACAGTCTGCCATTTTACCAACTGATTCTTTAGCTAGTCAGTCAGTCAGTCAGTCAGTCAGTCAGTCAGTCCGTTCATTAATCAGTCAACATCCCCTTCTGATGGCCTCAGAGAGCACTGTCAGGGCAAGGCTGGAAAGAGAAATGTAGCGAGAAGCACATGTGGCCCCCAGTCCAGCGGACCTGAGTGTGGTGGGAGTTCAGGACTCATAACAAAGGCCCAGAGTTAACCTATTAGGAGGAATGTACAAAGAAATGCCAAGAGCTCTCACATCCTGAGGATGAAGGAGGAGGTCTTGGATCAAGGAGAGACAGGGCAATGACACTTTCTCTGCAGAAGTTCCACCCTTAGCGGAGGGAGCAAGATCTAGGGTCACTTAGACCTGGCACGGCCTGGGGCCAGCAATTAGACCTCTCAGAGCCTCTGTAAAGTAGGATAATAGTCTTACCTCTCAAGCCTGCGTGAGGGTCACACAGAATAATGTCCTTTCGCAACTCCGAGATGCCTCCCAAGTGCCAGTTTTATCAGCCTTTACCCCAAACTCACCAGGAAGTCTACTTCCAGGCGTGGCCACCAGGCCTCAGAATAACTTGTTTTCCATCCTGTGGAATAGCAGCCCCAGCATTACTCTCTCATCTCCTCCTGATCTCTGAAGCCTCTCCAACCTTCTGCTGCCTCTTCTCCTCTCTCCCCACCCCAACCCCACCAGCTGCATTCCAGAAGTTTTTTGGGTTTTTTCCTAATTATTTCTCTGTGAAAGAGAAGGAAAGCGCCCCCCCCACACACACACACTTGCCACCACATGTACTTTGCTGAGGCCATCAAAGTAACTGGCAGAGACAGGATACAAGGCAGAGGTTACAACTGGGAGGACCTGGCCCATGTAGTGGTGAGAGCTGTGCGCCATGAGGTGAATGGCTCCCTCTGGAGTTGTGCGGTGCACAGCAGTCCTGCCTGGAGGCACAACTGACTCCTAGACATCTTTTGAGGGCTTGTACAATGCTGGCTTACTGAGTGTTTTTAAGTTAGTTGCAAGCATTTTAGAAATCAGGAAAATTCACTTAAAACTCCAGATTTTTTTTTTTTTTTGGAAGATTAGCAGATCTGGCAATGCTGGGCCCATATGGCAATACTCAGTTGGTCCAAGCTGCTGGGCCTGCACGTGGCAGTTTGCCCTGTTGGAGCCTCTTTGGGATGCCCGCCTGGCCCACTTCGTGGACTCTCTATACCTACCTGGGGGTTCCCCATCTGTGACTTCACAGCAACACTGGGCCTGGGGAGTCCATTGGACAGGAAGCCAGGGTGGGGTTAACCCTTTGGAGGGTGAGGAAACAGAGCCAGAGAGGGCCGTGACTTGCCCAGGGTCACCATGGCGGAGACAGAGCTGGTCTCTGGAGATGTCAGGCTACAAGCAGGAGTGGAGTCCAAGGGAGTGAGAGGTAATGGGACTGGGCCAGGTAGTGGCAGAGGGAGAGTGATGAGTAGATGCGCCGCAGCGAAGAGGTGGGATGAACAGGGCTTGGTGGGAAAGGAGCTGTGAGGAGTGCAAGAGGCTGAGTCCTGGAGGCAGGGAAGAGATGCGCCCTTCCGACAGAGAGTACCACCATGGCGGGCCAGGATTGTAGGGTGGTGGTGAGTTCAGCCTTCGATGTGGTGAGTTTGGGCTGGCAGCGGACACCCAGGGGGGATCCCAGGAGAGCCCATGAGAGGGTGTAGCCTCAAGCCAGAACTTTGTGTGGAAAGTAACAGAAGCCACAGGTGGGCAAACTTGCCCAGTGAGCCCGAGGAGCCCTCCCCACCCCACCACCATGCGCCCCATCTGAGAACAGAGCAAAACGAGGAACTATCCTGGAACTATGTTCCAGTGCCAAGGAGTGGGGAGTTGCAGTGTCACAAAGGAGCCAAGATGTGTTTGGAAAATCCACCAGCCTCCAGCACTAACACACCCATAGCCTGAGCTCGCAAAAGGAAATAGTCCCAGATGCGGATTTTGGGCAATCCACCCCTCCTAATGATGGCACATAACTCTCTCTGGAGGGACTGGGGTGGGAGGAGGTCGGCCTTATCATGGCCAACTCCTGCCTTGAGCCCTTCCTACCTCCTAGATTGCCTGGGTTCTCTCTGTCTGCTGTCCCCACCCCCACACCCTTTTTCCCACCCCCGCCTCTCTCCTGTGGTCCAGGCCAGCTGTCTCTCTCTCCATAAAACCCTCTTCTGGGTCAGTTCCCTCAACTTTTTCTCTGGGCTGCAAACCTGGTCATTCCCCTGCTGGCATTATTTATATCCCCTCTTATCTGATTAGGCAGTGAATGGACCTGGGCAGAGGCTGTCCTGTACTGTGTCTTGATGGATGGTGTCAGGTTCCTGACCTTCTGGGTCAGAAACTTTGGATTCAGATTTTTTTTTCCCATGTTGTAGCTGCGTGACTTTGGGCAGCTTATTTGGCCTCTCTAAGCCTCAGTTTCCTTATCTAGAAGTGAGAGAAGCATCTCACATGAAAATGCCCTGCCTGTTCCACTGTAGTCCTCAACACTGGTCCCCATCTGCAACTCCTAAGTACAGATGCTTCAGCCTCAGGGAGGTCAAGGTTCCTTGAGATCCACTCTGTCTCATCTACCCACCCTTAGTAAACATAGTCTCTGGCCCCAGAAGATGCCTGCCATTCCCAAAATTCATCTTGATTTTTTCCTACCTCTCAGTATTTGCACGTACTCAGCCTGGAATGTCTGTCTTCCCAGAAAACCACTTCTCATCTTTCAAGGCCTGGTCCACCTTAAAAATATGATTGCTGAATTGAGATAAACTGAAGGAGGGAGAAAACACGCTGGGTGTGGAGGGGCGGCAGGGGAAGCTTAGGATGGGGTCAGGGTGGTGTGGGGGCCCTGAGTGCTCCAGGTCTCAGAGTGGCCTGGCTGGGCTCTGGAGGGAGCAGAGTCAAAGGCAAGAAGGGGAATCTCCCAGCCTTGGGCTCGGCTGTTATCCTTGGGAAATTCCTCCCAGCAGAACCCTTGAGTGGTCTGTTGGAAGGACAACAGCTTGCTTGAGGTCCAGCTGTTGCAGGCCTCCCAGCTGCTGCTTCTCGAAGGAGGTCTGTGCAGGGTGAGGGATGAGGCCAAGCACTTCTTCTGGTGGTTTCCAAGCCGAGTCAGGCATCCTGTCCTGGGACTTTCTGTCCCCGGTTCTGGCCCTGGCTACCCATTTAGACCCAAGATAACCCTAAAAATAGTGACGAAGCCTGAATGGAGGAGAGCGAGCCCTGAACTCGCAGAGAATACAGGCCAGTTTCCTTAGACCTAAAACACAGAGCCTGAGGCTCAGAGATAAGCAGCTGCCTCCTCCAACCACTAGTCCCAGCTCATCTCTCTCTGAGCTCATATTTACTCCCTAAGGGCCCTGTTGTACCCCACCTCACTCCTTATCAAGTTTCCAGTCCTCAGGTAGAGTAGGCTTTCGAAACAGTGGGAGGGAGTGCAGTAATGCAATAAGTGGAGGGAGAGGCGCTGAGAGGGATGAGGACAGCTTAGTATTAAGCCTTCCCGATACCTGCCCCTGCCCAGCCCGTGCTGCGTTCTGGGGCCTCAGGAATAGACCAAATCAGAACCCACCTCCAGGGAGTTTCCAGTGTGGTGAGTTGGGTTGTGACCGCCATCATTCCAAGCATCAGTGCTTAGGGCTCTGGGCTGCAGCCCATGAGGGGCAGCAGGGACTAAGTTTACTTCCTCTCCTCCCCTAGATTGTGGCTGAGGTCCAAGCCCCTCTAACACTGATGGGAAGACCCCTGCCTCTCAGCATAGGAAAGGACAAAATGACTACCTTGGCCGACCTCCTCTATCTAATGCACAGGGACAAAATGGGACAAAAGCAGACAAAGTATTGGATGCCTGGCACCTGATTAAGGGGTCTAAGCAAGACTTCCATTTGGTTCAGAGCTGCCTGAGATTTGGCCCAGCAGGCAAGGCCTGGCCTAGGAGAGAATAACTGTGCTCCCCACCCCTCTGCCTCACACACACACTGCCCACTGCTCCACAGTCACTAGCACCCAAAGAACAGCTTGCTTTGTCTGGAGCCAGTGGAGAAGTGCCCAAGGGGGGTGAAGGCTCACCAGTGGAAGGTCCGTGGAAGGGCAGAGGAAGCCCAGAGGCTATTGACCCACAGAGGAAAGGGCTTCACGCAGAGCTGCGGTCTGGACCCCACTCTGCTGCCTATTTGCTGGGTGACTTTGGGTGAGTCACTTGCCCTCTCTGAGCAATTTTTCTGCACCTATTAAAAAGGGTGAGAGCACATCACCGTGTTACAATAAAGTTAACATGCAGAGCTGAAACTTGAACCTGGGGCTGCAGGGTTTTTTCCCTTGCCCCACCTATCTGGCCTGGATTGGCTCACATTTGAACCCAGAAGAGCTGGGGAGAGCAATGAAAATAACACCAGGAACAAGGAAGGATAAACCACAAAGAGAGGATCAAAGAGCATAAACGAGAGAGAAGTTACTGATAGCTGGGAGAATCAGTCTGGAAAGCTTCCTGGAGGAGTTGGTGTTTAGAAGAATTAGAAAACAGGGCAAATTTCACCAGAATGGGATGTGGGCGGGGGCTTTTCTGGTGGAAGCAAAGCTGAGCAAAGGTGCAGAGGTGGGAAGTGGCTTCTCTGAATCATGAAATTGAACTAGCCTTAGTTCCTTTCCTCCAGCCCCTCCCCAACAGACAAGAAAGTTCAGCCTATTGCCTAAGGGCATGTAGTGAGCTGGTAGCGGGGCTTGACTGAGAGCCAGATCTGACCCCGACTCCTCTCACTCCTGCGTCTGCCACTGGCTGGGACAGCTGGCCCCTCTCCCTCCAGTGAGCTAAGACCAAGTCTCTTCCCAGGCTCCAGGCTCTGTACCCTGCCCCACCAGCATCCCCACATCCCTCACAGTGCCCTCAGAACAGAAAGAGAGCCTGGAGGAAGCCTGGCCACAGCTCAGGTTTGGGGCTCAGTGGGCAGACACTGGGGTCAGCCTTCTTGCTATGTGTGTGGGTTGGGGGAGGAGGTCATCAGCTAGAGAATATTCTAGAACTGAGCTCACAGGAGTCAGAATAACAGTGTGGGTAGGGGCAGAGCTAGGAGACAGGTGCAGTCCAGCCAGAGTCTTTAGTTTCTTCCCAAACCTATAGGATCACCAACCCTTCCATCTCATAGTACGGCAAGGCTGATAGGGAAGTTGGTTTGTTGGTGGCCCATCTCCAAACCAACCCACCCAAATCTGACTTCATTGTCATCTCTCCTGTGAGACCCCCAGAGGAAGCATCCATCCCCCACCCTTCCTGCCATGCCATGGTCCCCAAGCCATGGCTGCAACATAACCTGTCTGCCTGCTCAGCCCACAAAGCCCTCACTGACGCACTCCGGGGAGCAAGTCTGCCTTTGTCTGACAGGATGCGAGGCTAACACAGCCAGGAGAGGACAGACAGCTGGAGGGAGGCCAGAGGTGATCGCTGCAGGGTATCCAGCTGGGAGGGCCACCTTGTCTGAATACTCTGTTTTTTCCACCTCCTTCTGCCTACCTGAGAAACGCTCAGCTAGGTGCTCTGTTCAGAACCACTGCCCTCTCTACATGGTGCTTCAGCCATGCTCCAAGCTGGGCTTCTCAAGGCTTTAAGAGATTTCCTCTCTGGCCTCCTCCCCACACCACGGCCAACACACGTAGGTCTCTGAAGTTCTCTCTCTGAATCTGCTTGTCTCCTGTGCTGATCTTTCTGATTGTTCATCTGCAGGTCTGTCTGTCTCTGTCTGGTTTTCTCTTTCTCTCACTGTCTCTACTTCTCTTTATTTCTTCTGAGACTTCTGCAGCCCTCTGCCCGGGACTGGCCTCCTTCCCTGCAAACTCCTGCAGACACCTGCTGATCTTTGTCTCCTTCCTTTGTCTCCGCCCTTCCATTCTTCCTTTCTGGACTTTGTCTGGCTGCATATCTCTCTACTTGCTCTGCCTCTATGCTTCTCTCTATTTCCGTTTTTCTCTGCTGTGTTTGTCTCTATCTTTGGCTGATTCAGAGAGGAGAAACAGGGCTCAGTGACGGAGTGAAAGGCTGCAGCAGAGGAGGATGACTTTCCATTTTCCTGTTGGACTCTGTGTCTCATCAGGGAGGTGAGGTTAGATTCTCTGCCTCCAGCTGAGTAAACACTATCCCTTCCTGCCCTTCTTGCCATTCACTCATTCTTTCAACACACTTTCACTAGGTGGCCATGTGC
>NW_006494614.1:46510354-46529947 GCF_000325575.1 Pteropus alecto | reverse complement strand
GCGGGTCAACCACTCCACCCCAGCACACCCATTTTGGCTTCACAATTACACCTTCCACACTAAGAACGTGACCCCCAGACTCCCTCCCAATGCCCCTTTCTTACTTTGTCTGGACTTACCTATCCTGGGTCCCATGACTGCTGAGGTGCAATGAGTTCCAGCCCCTATTTCAATCTCAGGACCGGAGCTTGGCAGGAAAGAAGGAGTGAGCACCTTATCAGGGACTCGTGGAGACGGCAGCCTCGAGCCACAGCAGGGATACGCTATCGAGCGGACTCCAGGCACGCTGGGCAGATGCTTTTTGAGCCACACTGCACAGCAGCTATCTCTTCCAGGTATGGGTTGGGAAGTCCTATCTTGACCCAGCTCTCCAAGTGCCTGTCTCCCTTGGTTACTCTTATGTCTCTCTGCCCTGACCCTCTATCTGTGACCCAGCTCAATAACTCACACTCTTTCTGTCTCTTTCTCTTTCTGAATTTCTGTGATCTCTGGCTGGGGCAGCCCGGGGCCAGTTGTGTAGGAGGCTGGGTTTGTTTAGTTCCAGCCCCTCCGATGGGAGGAGGCTGCTGTCTCGTCTCCTCTCAGTCTGTTCCTTCCCATTTCTCCTGGATATTTTCTCTTACTCTGCTAGCAGTGGAGAGGTGGGGCCCAACGGAATGACCCGAAGATCCAGGGTCATTCAGTGCTGATTCTCAGAAGACTGGAGTCTTCTCACTGTGCTCCTATTCTCAATCTGAGCCCCCTGATCCACTCAGCTCTTGTCCCCCTCACAGAACTTTTGTCACTCTCCAAGAGCCCCACAGAGAAGCCCTGTTCCTCCACTATCCTTCACTAAACCGCTGTCTTCCTCAAGCTC
The DNA here is from genome assembly GCF_000325575.1 of Pteropus alecto. Lineage (NCBI taxonomy): Eukaryota > Metazoa > Chordata > Mammalia > Chiroptera > Pteropodidae > Pteropus > Pteropus alecto. The sequence goes on along the minus strand of NW_006494614.1, from coordinate 46,529,091 downwards.
CCACCCCCTCTCACTGAACCCCCACCTCCTCGCTGAATCCAGGGCAAGAAGGGACTCTGTCCACTGGGAATCACAATGGCCAGCCCGCCTGGGAGGGACTCATAGTAGCAGTTCCATAAAGTTATGGCCATCTCGGTGGAAGGATGGGAGTCAGGAGCAGAAGGCGAATTCCCGGAGTTTGCTGGACTGAGGACTGAGGATGGAGGCCTTGGAGTCAGACAGGCCTGGGTGCCATCTCAGCCCTGACATTCACTGGTCACCTGACCTTAGGCAAGTCTCTACACCTCTCTGAGCATCAAGTTCCCTCATCTACAAAGAAGGGGCAATGTTCCTCATTTGAAGGGCTGCTGTGAAAGTTTAGTGAGCGAGAAGGAAGACGACCCTGAAAGCTTGGAGCTCAGAGAAGGGCGTGACAGAGGTAGAGCTTAAAACAGGGCTGCAAGAGATAAATTTATCTTGGATTTGCCTATTCCCGCTCAGCGCTTTCACATGTGTGGCCCTATCGGGCCCTCCTATTGACCCTGTAGACCAGGAATTTATTCCTCCGTGTTACAGATGAGGCATTGAGTCTCAGGATCTGCCCAGAGGTCACCCAGATAGTAGGTGAACCTAATCTAGTTCCAGGAATAAAGTCTTTACATGAAATGGGAATATGCGTTTGAAGTCCAACTTTCAAGGTGCACTGATAGAGAAATATACATCGGCCCCACTTGGCTCCTAGTAGCTGTAGGAGGAAGCTAGTAGGAAGTGAGGAGTATTTGAAATAATAACAGACCAGCCTGACACATAGTAAGCACCTAATAGATACCTATCGCATGAATGAGTCTGAGAAACTGAAAGTATGAATGCACGACCAAGGCCCTGGGAAAGGTCAGTAGTTGGCTTGGATTGATAGAAAGACCAGACCCAGATCCTACTTAAGAAAACCAAATTGGGTCTATCTCTCTCAATCCTTCAGACCGAAGTCAGCACTGCAAGTCCTCCTTGAGACTGGCAGAGGTGCAGCCTCCCAGAATCCAAATTGCAGGTGCACAGTTGAGAGAGGAAAGGTCCTTTTAGACTTTCTGGCCCCCATCTTGGCCCTGGGAGCTGAAGAAGTTCTACATATGGATTGGTCTGGATATGTACTGGGGCTAGCTTGCCTGGCTAAGTTCATCTCGTCAAGGCACAACTGGGCACAGAACACATACAGTAACCTCAGGCAGAAGCAGTGTTCATTTATCACCTCAGCTTCCCCAGGCTGACACAGCCTGGTCCAAGAATTTTCCCGAACTCAGCTGTGGACTTGGAGCGAGGGTCAGATACCCGGGAAACTCTGGGAATTAGATTAACAGGCCTTTGGATGGTTCTTGGGGGGTAATCCTGCAGTGAAGTCCCAGTGTGAGTGGCCCAGGCTTGAAGTTTGACCAATCTGGTTTGCACCCCAGTTTTGCCACTTGCCAGGGTAGTGTTTGCTGAGTCCTGTGCATCTGATGATGTTTGTAGATCGCTACACCATCTGTGGATTCTCCAGTTTGCACACTTGATGCCTTTTTTGAGTTGTGCTGTTGGCAAAGCCTGGCATGGTTTGCAGAGCTCTGCAGCTTCCAGGGCCCCACAATGTTCCCACAGCTTGTGTGTCCTTGTGCCGAACCTGAAGCTGTTCATAAAACCCTAGGCTGTTTGGAGAACCCAAGCCATTTCCTATGTCAACCCACACAGGGAAATGCCTTTTTGCTAACCAGGCAAAATAGGAGACTATTTTGTAGAACTGAGATTGAGTTCTCAGTTCTGGGCTCCAGACATGAGATCTCAATTTTTCTCCCAGCTCTGTTACTACCTTGCTGTGGGACTTTGAGCAAGTCCTTTCTCCTCTCTGGATCTCAGCCTTCTCACCTGTTAAATGGAGATCATGAGGTCAAACCACTCATCTTCAGGACTGTTATAAGATCACTACAAAGATCCTAGGAGACGAGGCTGGGAGAAGAGTGGTCAGAGGCTCCTTCCTTAAAAGGGTTCCAAAATGCCACCTCAGCACCTTTGCTGCCATTTCCCTCTGGCCTGGTAGCCAGGGAGCGGATATCTATAAATGAGCCCTTGGCCAGGCAGACAAATGAGAGCCTCTGTCAAGGCCTCAGTTTTCCCCACCCCCAGATGCTACCCGGGGGTCAGACCCCAAGCTATGCAGACATGCTCCCGTGTATTATTCATTAAATTTGTCCAAGGAAAGCAATGTCATATTTATTTCACCCATGAAAACTCTGACACTCAGAGAGGCCATGTGACTTGCCCCAGGCTACGTGTCAAGTATACGGCAGAGGCTGGTATCTGAGCCAAGGACGGCAGGATAGATGCATGGTATTCAGAAAGTCAGAGCGAGAAGGAAGTTGGAGCTCATTTAATTTGACCCTTCCCTTTTTCAGATTGGGAGACTGAGGCCTGAAGACGGGCAGGCTATGCTGTGTGCATCGTGACCATGGGGAAATCATTGTCTTTCCTTAAGTTTCAGTTTCTCTCTGGTGGATGGGGAAACACATTCCATCTTGCCAAAGGTTCAGGACTTTCTCTTTCTTTGTTGGCAAGGCTCCTGTGTCAAAACATAGCATTTTGCCCAACCCTGTGAGGAGGCACACAGGTTGGCAAGCAGGTGGGTGCCTAGCCTGGCCCCTCGGTGCCATCCGCCTTGGCTCAGCACAGCCACTGGCTGCTCCAGCTCACCCAGCCCTGCACGGTCCATGCTGGGCTCTCTCTACAGCTTAAACCCCTCCTGGAGGTTCCGCCTCAGTAAGCCTTTTTGCCCCAACAGACTTCCCCTGGATCCAACTGACTCCACCTCCCATCATTCTCTTCCCCATGGAGAGAATGCGTGCCATGCTAGAAGCTCTGCATTCCTCATTGAAAGTGGAAGCCCTGTGCCCCAGAAAGAGCAAGAGCTTGGGCATCAGACAGTCCGATCCTGAGCCGGAAGGAGATCTCTGAGACTCAGTTTTCCCATTCATAAAACTGTGATGATGGGAAACCTCCTGGTGGGGCTGCACTGAACCCAATCATCTCACCCTATCTTCAACTCTGTATGTGCATAGCTTCTCTAACCCAGGAGACTGTAAACTCCTCTGATGCCTAGCTGGGTGTACTGAGGCTGATCATTTGCCCTTTCTGATCCTCAGTGTCCTTGACTGTGAAATATCTTCCCAGAGTTTTCATAATGCTCAGATGAGCTGATGGATGAGTTTGTCCTTGCTGAGTTCTGAGAGCTGAGCAGACACAAGCCATTATTAATATGGTGGTGATGGTAATGGCAATGACTGGCAATTCTGGAAGCAGAGGATGAGGAAGAAGTAAATCAGGTGCATGCCAGGTCAGTTCAACCTAACTGACAACCCCATGGGAACAAAGCACAGGGAAAGGCCCTCTGAGGTGGGAGGAAGCGGGAGGGCAGAATCGAGGCTCAGTAGGTAGGTGGGTGGCCATTGTTAGCAACTGTTGTTTTATGGGTGCCACAGGGCTGTGCCCTCTTACAGGGTCCAGTCTGGGCGTTGGCTGGCCCCCAGCCCTGGCTCTGCTACCAACACACTGGCATTGGTCAGGTTCCTTTCCCCACCTGGTCCTCAGTTTCCTTATTACAAAATGGTGGTGGCGGGGGGATAAGAGGAAAGTCTTATTCTGCTCTGTCCTTGTCTTTTTGGGAAGGACAGTATGAGATAATGGGTGTATCACTGCTTTTGTAAAGTTCAAGTGTGGGACATGAGGGATTACGGTTATTAATAATTTGGCTCCTGGGAGACAGGACACGGGAAAGAGGACGCTACAAAGGCTAGGAGAGGAGACAGGTGAGAAAGCACCTGCTCCTGGCTGCAGGTATTTTGAAGCCAGTGCCCCAAATTCTCGAAGACTTTGCAACACTGCCCCCTGAGGGCCAGTGAAGAGATCTGTGCCCCAGGTTTTTCCTCCAGGATGCCAGTCAGGGAGAGGGCGAGGGGTGAAAAGACCCCTGTCAGAGGAAGCTAAAACAGACAAGCCAGAAGAAGCCCCGTGAGAGTTCTCCCTCTCCCTCTCCCTCCCCTCCACTGTCCATTCCATTTCACAGTCTCTCAAACGGGCCCACCTCTTCCCATTCTGCTGTCACCACTCTGGTCTAGGCCACCAGCAGCTCTGGCTGGCTCGTGTCCCAGCCTCCACCACACCTCCAATCTCATTCTCCGACCAATCTTCCTGGGATCCAGAAGAAACTTTCCAAGCCTTAAATCTGACCATACACCTCCTCCCTGTTTAAAACTCTTTCCTGTCCACCCACCCGCATCATTCCAGCACCCTCAAAATAAACCCATCTTTCTCAGCTTGACGCCCAATCTCTCAGTCTCTCTCTGTCTTCTGCCAGTTCAGTATTTTCACTTGCATGTGAGAGGAAATCGTGGGTGGTCAAGAACTAAGGCCATGGGACAGGACTGAGCAGCTGTGATTCCTGGGTTCTCCGCTAGGGAGTTATGTTACTTAATTATTTGGTTGTAGTTTTCGTGTGTGTCATAAAATATCCATAATATTAAATTGACCATTTTAACCATTTTAAGTGTACAGTTCAGTGGCATTAAGTACATTCATGTTGTCGTGTGACCATCACCACCATCCCTCTCCAGAACTTTTTCATCTTCCCAAACTGAAACTCCATACCCATGTGTTACTTCATTCTTATGCCTCTATTTTCTCATCTGTACAATGGGGCTAATAAATGGACGTGCTTAACACAGTGCCTGGTAGGTAGGTAATCAACGGATACTACGATAATTTTATTCTGGGAAGTGCAGAAGCACACACGGGTTATCTATAGAAACCTAAGGTCTGTTACCGCCTGGGATTCATTTCTGTGACTGATCAGTGTATAGGACAGCTTCCAGAGCAGCATGCCGCAGCTTCATCTCAGAAGATGAGTCACTTCCTCTCCTGATAGAGTTATGAGCCTGAAGACAGGGAAGGCAAGAAGCAGAGTAAGCGAAGGCAGCTGCTTCTCAGCCAGGCTGGTCCTCCACAGATGCTCCAGTGAGAAGTGCACTGGCAAGGAGAATTCTCCAGGCATTAGGGCCCCATCTGGGCCAGTGGAGGACACTCTGCTTGCCTCTCTCGGAAGGAGCTAGAACAGGCTAATTTGTTTCCATCAGCGTTGCTATTCCGAGCATTGTCAGTTTGCATTTTGCTTGATTCTCCCCTTCTCATGTTCCACCCCAAACACACCTACTCCCTTCACTCCACACATACTTTTTCCACACACACTTTTCCTAGATTTACTCACTCCAGCTGTTTCTGGCACTCATATCTAAAATTCTCTCACCATCCAAGTGATGCTGTCCTTATTTGAATGCCTGCCCTTTTTTTTTTTTTTTTTTTTTTTTTTGTCCTCTGGGTGGAACACAGATGTGTCTTCTTGGGGGAGAAGGAGGAGAGACCATGCCTGAGATGTCACAAACAGAGCAGGCCTAGTCTTTGGCAAGGGGAGGAGGGGTGGATCTCTCCAGCAAACAGGCTTCATGGTGGTGTTAGGGTCAGAGCTGGGCTCAGACGGGAAGCCTAGAGGGCCACAGAATCTCTTCTATGGATTCTTAGGTTGAGGACTCCTGTCTTTTGAGTTAAAAATATCAGTCATCTTCCAGAAATAGCCACAAGGCAATGCAGTTCAGTATAAGCCTCAGCTCAGCCAACAATTAGCTGTGGCACTGGGCAGTTGCTTCATTTTTCTAAGCCTCAATTTCCTCAACTCTAAAATAGATATGATAATTATGACTGGCATTCTTTATAAGTCAAGCACTGTTCTAAGTATTTTACTTGTATTATCCAGTTAATGTTCCCAATTACCCATTATAATCCCCAGTTTACAGACGAGGAAGCTGAGGCAGAGAGGTTAGGAGACTTGCCCAAGGTCGCACAGCTCGTAAGAGGCAAACCGAGATTTCACCTAGACAGTCTGGCCCCAGAATTCACATCCTGAACAATGGTGCTTAACAGTCTCACAGGGCCAGTATGAGGTCTCGGTCATTGGTCCACCTGTCCCTAAGCGATGGATTTGAGTGTAGAGTTGAGTATCGAGCTAAGACCTTTGACTGGGTTCCAGCCCTGTTCTAGGGATAACCATCTGAGTGACCTTTGCTGTGGCACTTTCCTCCTCAAATTTCAGGTTTCCTATCCACAACAGGAAGGGCTTGAAACCCAGCTGGTGACTCTTAGATTCTGCTCAGCTCATACTGATGGCCACCTGTTCCTGGAGTTCCCCCAGGTATCTCTGGTTCAGCAAGGAGCTCACCATTGACCTGGAAATCTGCCGCTCCCAGGTCCCTGCTCTAAGCTCCCAGTCTCACTGGAGTCAGGTCCAACTCTGACTCCCTTTCTCCCCTCGACAGCCTGTGTGGAAACTCTCTGGTCCTTCACATTCCTCCATCTCTCCCCCACCACTAATTCAGAGCCCTCTCCTCATTTCCCTTGGACCCTTGCACAGTCTCCTTACTCTTCTGTGGCTCCAGTTGCCCTGTCTTAATCCATTACCCGCATTCTACTGGAATCATTTTTCCAAACCCTGATCTTATGGCACTCGGCCCTGCCCTTCAGAGCAAAGTTTACTTCTTAGCCTAACATTTGACTCTCCTCATCACATACCTATAACCTACCTTATCAACTCCCCCACCTGCCCTGGTCTCTACCCAGAGCATATCATGACATTCATATCTTGGTGCCGTATGTGCAATTTCTTCTGGTCAAATGCCCTTTAGCATTCACCTTTCAAAGACCACGTTCAAGCCTCCATCCCCGCCTCAAGTGTGTCCTGACTCCTCCAGAAAGAAAATGCATGAGGTCGGAATCTTATCCTAATTCTTTATATGACTTTGGTCGATGAGCATTGAACAGGCTGGCCAGACCCTCAGAGAACTTTCCACAAGCCAGCTCCTCTGTCTCCAGCCTTGAGGTAGCTTTGAAGGTGAAAAATCTCAGAGAGAAGACATCTAGGGGTTGGCTTCTCTGTGACTGTGGTGGTGATGGCAACGGAAATCTTCACAGCATTGCACAGTTCGTAAAGTACTCTCACCTAGAGTATCACACTAATCCTTCACTCTAGCCGATATTGCTGGTACTGTCACCCCTATTTACAAACGGGAGACAGAGGCAGAAGTGAAGTCACTTGTCCAGGGGGAGCCAGTAAGTAAAAGAGCTGGGATTGACCCCGTGTGTTTGTCCCCCAAAACTGATGCCACACTGCCTCCTAGTGGTGTGAAGGATGGTGACGGTGATGAGGATACTGGAGGCCCCGGCAGGGGACCCTAATTCTGGACTCTCCCCCACAGAGCTCCCCCGGCCTCTTGCTCATGCCTTGCAAGGCGGCTCAGGCTCTCCCTGGGCATATTTACAACTTCCCTTTCCTCCTTGGCACTTTTCCTTTTCCATTCTCTCGTGTCTGTCAGAGCCTCACACTGGTGAGGGTGAGGGCAGTGGGGGTGAGACAGAGAGAAACAGAGCATCACTGACGACTTTCCAGGCCAGGCAGCTGACCTCCGCTATGGTGGGAACGTCAGAGAGCTGAGTTGTTGTCTGTTCTGAGCCCAAAAATGTTCCTGAGATACACGGCTCCTCTTGGAGACATTTCTGGACCTTCCCACTCTCTAAGGAGGGTGAGATCTGGACTGTGAGTGTTATGGACCTCCCGGAGGTCCCAGGGGAGAGGAATAGGGCTTGTGCAAAAAACCCAGTGGAAAATGCTAATGACAACTGTTCAAGTCCTTCACCTCTTCTCAGTCTGCACCACACGAGCACAGAGCTTGCTCTCAAGAGATACTTTCTCAATGAACAAACCCATTTTACAGAAGCAGAAGAGAATCTTTGAGAATTAAATGCCAGGCTTGAGCCCAGTTCTGTCTGGCACTAAGATCTGAGCACATATCTGCTACACAGCTTCACAGTCCCATTCGGAGGAGAACAAATTCTTCTGCAATTTCAGCATCTTCACAAAATCCCCCCCATCGCTCTTCTCTTAAGTGAGACTAAGTAACTAAGTAACTAAATCTACAAACTTGCTTCTCTCTCTCTCTCTCTCTCTCTCTCTCTCTCTCTCTCTCTCCTTCTCTCTCTCCCCGCCTCTCCTTCTCACCCACCTGAATCACAAGTAGTCTAACCCCTGGGCTCAGAAGCTCTTCTCCTCTGTTGATCATCCCTTCCTCTCCCATTTCTTCCTTTTCTCCCTTTCCACTGGCTAATTCTCACGAAGAAATGATGTAAAATTTGCTCAAATATCTCTAAGTTTAAAATACAACAAAATCCTTCCTGACTCTCATTGTCCTCCAACCCTCCACTTCTCTTCACAGCCAAACATCTTAAAAATGTCTATTCTCTTTCTATTTACTTGCCCCCTAACCTTCCACACCCACTGTTACACTGGACCTGTTTATGTTGAGGTCACCAGTGACCTCCTCCTTGCTGGATCTCCTGGACACTCTCCACTTCTCATCCTTCTGGTGCCACCAGTAGCTTTTACTGCTGCTGGCCACACATGCTCTTTGGAGCTCTTCTGTGATGTCATGGTCTCCTGGCTTTGCTTCTCTTTCTCCCGCCATTTTTTCTCAGTGTCTTTTGCAGACTCTTCTTGTCCTGCCTCAGTCTCACTCTGGTTTCCTCCAAGGTCCTGTTCTTCTCTCCCAGCTTTAGATTCTCTCCCAGCTCCATAGAACATAGACTTCCCCAGTCTTAGTCTGCACTCAACTCTCTCTCCTGAGCTCCAGACATATACCCACAAATACCCACAAATACTGCTGGACTTGTATGTCCCACGGGCTCCTCAAATGCAACATGCCCCAAACCAAACTCTTTGTCTTCTTCCTAAATCTTCTTCCCATTTACTCGGCCCACCACCCACCACCACGTTCATCTCAGTCATCACCGCCATCTGCCTTATCATCCAAACCAGAATGCTGAGCATCATCTTAGATTATTCCATATGCAGTTATCAAATGCTGATGATGCTGCTTAAAGATTTCTCTAAGCCTTGGTAGTTAAGAGGTGCGGGCCTTGGAGATAGATAGGATTCTAACAGTGATTCACTGTTGGCCCAGAAGAGGTATCAAAGCAGGCTTAGTTACTTAACTTCTCTGAGCTTGCTCATCTATAAAGGAAAGATAATACAAACCACTGCTTAGATGGACTGAAATGAAGTATGTGACCACCTAGACACAGTCTTTGCCACAAGGAAGCACTTGGTAAAGGGCGGCACTTCTGTCATTGCTATCATTGCTACTTCTCCCTATTCCTCTCTTTGTCATCCAGCTCCCTGGCTAGTCTCCCTGCTTCTAGTCTTTCTCCCATTCAAATCTGTTTTCCACGTGGCAGTGGGTGTGATCTTTTTGAAACATGCAGCTGACTGTTAGTCCTCTGCCTGAAGGCTGGCCCTGGCTCTTTAACGTCCTTGTGCTGAGTTCTTATTCTTTGGTCTGGAATTTGAGACCCTGCTCATGCACTCCAGCCCCTGCCAACCTCTTTATCCTCATCTTTTGAGACTCCCAGTCTCTCCCTCTATGCTGCATCCCAAATACACTTGTATCTGCCCTCCAACACACCTCCTGCTTTTTCACTGCTTCCTGACTTTGTCTTATTGGCCTGGAGCACTCTCCTCATCTACTTACAATTCATGACCCACCCAAAAGATGTCTTCCATGATGCAAACCTGCTCTGAGCCCTTCAACTCTATCATAGCACAGATCACACTGGATATAATTGATGGTCAGTTTTTTCATTGGCTACCCACACTAGACTGTGTCAGTTCACTATGGCCAGGCACCCAACACAAAGCCAGCTTCATTCAATGTGGAATGATGATCCTCAGGTCTCTTAATCTCTAAAATGAGCAAGCCAAGCCTGATTGATTCAGAGGAGAGCAAGAGCCCAGCGAGCTGGAGGAAACTGAAGTTACAGAAGGCTCCCTGGGGGAGGTTAGACTTAGAGGTCTAAGGTATCTAAGAAAGAGCGAGAATGAACAAGAGAGGCAAGATTTGGGGAACTGAGGGCTCTCTGCTCTGTCATATTTGTTCTTCTTCAAAACACTCAAAGGGCCACCCTTCTACCGGCACCGTTCCCTGGCCAATAGCACAGCACTTTACATTTACATAGAGAATTTTCACAATTTTTTTCTCATTTGTGTGGTTGGCTCTGTGGGTAGGCCGAGAGCAAATCTGAGACCTCAGATTCTGCCTCATCCTTGGCTTGCTGTGTGATATGGGCAATGTCTTTCACCTCTGATCCTTGGTTTCCTCATCTGGCACATGGGGATACCAATTGCTGCTCAATAGGTGGAAAAGACTCCACAGACCAGAGAGTTCTGTGCCCAGTGAGGACTATTAATTTTGTTGTTCTAATATCAGCAAAGCCCGGGGGTAGCTGCTAATCAGCCACTTGGGAGTCCCCAGAAAAAACATTACTCAGGGCCTCAGTAGAAGAAGACCTCAGCGAGCAGGCCCCAGCAGGCTAGGGAGGGGCAAGGCCTGGGGGTTTAATGGGACCAGGCTCAGCCTCAGTCTAGTCCCACTCATTGAGGCAGTGCTGGTTTGGGGAGTGAAGGGGGCAGCTGGAGTGGCCTGGGTTGCAAGTGAGCTGGGCCACCTCAGGTATGAGAGCTAGCTACAAAGGAGGTACCCAGAGCTGGTCAGAGCCCAAGGAGAACAAGGCTCTGGGAGGGCAGGGTTTAGGAGGATAAGCAGTTAGGGCCTCTCACCCACAATGAGAGGGGCTCTAAGAAAAGAAAGATGGGCTAAAATTTTTCTGTCCCAATTTATAACATTCCAGGCTGGCTGGCTCTGCTGCTGATTTGCTAACTGTGTGACATTGGCCAGGTCATACCCCTCCCTGGGCCTCCCCTGCCTTATCAGCAACAATAAGGGAGCAGAACCAGAAGCTCTCCATAGAGTCAAATGTCTGATTCTACAAGATTGCTAGAGGGAAAGCCCTGAGGCTGTCAGGATAGCCATGCTCCAGTCTCTGCCTGGAACACTGAGATGCAGGGTGCTAGGCCCCACTGAGATGCTAGTTTTATAGGCTAGGAGTCAAAGCCATTCTCCAGCCCCAAGGAACCCCGGGCAGGTGAGAGAAACAGGACAACACCCAGAATGGTCTGGGCCTCCAGAAAGGGACAGTTCAGTGACTCTCCCATGGTGGACCCTTAGGAGCCCTGAGCTGGGAGCCATGAGTCTGGCTTCTAGTATAGCTCTGCAACCAATGCCCTGCGTGACCTTGAGCAAGTCCCTCTCTTCTCTGAGCTTTTTTAATGTGAAAAATGGGAGCAAATAGGGATTGGACTACATTGCTTGCACTTGAAGATACCTCTGGCTATGATGGTCTGTGATTGCCCAGCCAACCCGGCACGACCGGCTTCATGGGCCCAGTCAGTGGGGGCAACAGCCTCTCAGAATTGCAGCAACATTCAGGGAAATGAAGTTTGTATCAATTTAGATGCTAAAAGAAAATAAAAATGTCTGCTGACTAGTCCATATGGGAAAAAGTTCAGTTTAACTCAGGTTAACCCTTTCATTTCTTAATTCATTTATTTAAACATATTCGTTGAGGGTTTATTAGGAGCTAAGTTTTACTAGACACCAGGGGTGTACAACATTGCTGCTCAGGACATGCGACTTGGCTGCCATGATGACCTTTTTCCATGTCTATGTGTCCTTCAGTTGTTTCTTGAAAAAAAAAAAACATTTTTCTAGCCACATAGAACCACTATTTAGTAACCAGTCCATCTGAAACTAAACGTTCTCAGAACAAAACAGAAATTTATAGTTGTCTCTGACATCAATTGAAGATACAATGAATGGGGAAAAAAAAAAACCTTTGTCCTAATTTTTCCCCAGGTGGAAACCAGAGCTTCTGAATTCTCCAGGTAGCAGGGTTTGGTGAAAAGAATCCAAGGCCAGAGCCAGTAGGCCTGGTTTCCAGGATCAATCCTGGCACTGACCTGCTGCTGACCTTGGGCTGCTCCCCACCCTGACCCCTGCCTGATTCTTCATTTGTGAAGAGAGGATCAGGGCCTGGACTATCTGCACAGCCACTTCCACTCTTATATGTTCGGTGACATGAGAAGGTTTTTGTTAGAAGAGGGAGAAACTAGAGGTGGTTTTGAAAAACCAAGTAGAACTGCTCTAGAGGTCATGGAGGCAGAGAGGTTGTGACCTGAATGTCAGCGTAACTTGACCTTGGATCGCTTAGTCAAGGTAAAGGTGAGTCAACACTTTCCACAGCTCAGTTCTGCAGTTGGAAAGTCTCACTTCGGGGGTCTTGGGCAACTGTAGATGTGCCATAACCTTCTTCACCAGCCTCCAGGGAACAAAGTTACTCTCGACAGAGTGCTCGGTCTTCTCATGACACTGGTTCTGAGACTTTTCAGTTCTCTGTGGTGCCCTCTGAGCTGGGGCCAAGGAAGAAAGTCTCCAGGGTATGAAGTGTCTAAACAGTAACACCTGTGAGCTGCAGCAGCCAGAAGAAGGGAAGACAACCCAGGAGGTACCTTAGAGTCTGTTTATTTCTCAGTATGGGGGGATCCATCTTTGGGAAATGACTCCTTTTACCAAAGTCATATTCGATGCCTCTGTCTTCATGGGGTGACTAACATCTGGGTTTGCTGGAAACTGAGGGATTTCCTGGGACATGGGACTTTCAGTGCTAAAACCAGACAGTTCTGGGAAAATCAGGATGGTGGGTAACTGGATATGACAAAGAGATAGCATACAAAAACAGATCAAAGGGCACCCAGGTTAGACTGAGACAGTCAGAGAGCCTCAACAGCAACTTACTCCATTTTTGGATTAAGCAGACAGCATTCTGGAATGATCCATGGAAGAAGAGCCCCTCTCCCCATCAATACCACAATGATATTACAAAAAGAGAATCCTCAAGTGAATGAATATGTAGAGACAAAGAACATTCATTCAAGAGACACAATATCTCAGCCCAGAAGGAGTGAGATGAGAATGGAGTGGGCCATAGAAGGGGAATTGAATTCAGAGATGTACAGAAGTGATTCTTTCAGCCACCCCTGAAGAAGGGTTCCTACCAGTTCCTTAGAGCTCTTAGCTGGAAATCTTTATCAGAGGCCATTGACAATCATCTGGGCTCAGAAGTACATAAGTAGAGTCAAGGGAATCTTAAAGGACATAAGTTTTCACTCTTGAGTTTAGCTTCGTCACTCTCAATCAGTCATCCTCTTGCAAGGTTTCAGATTAAAGAGCTCCATTCAGGAAGTGCTGTGTAGAGATATCTAGACTGGATGGGCTTGTGCCAAATGACTGCAGTCATGATTATGGTGCTGAGAGTGGACAGAATCTGGTAAGTGGTTCATCAACACTACCACACTCAGAGAGTTCCTCCACTTGAGGTAGCAGGAAAACTAGGCAACCACATCAGATGATCTTAAAGGAGCTATCAGAATTAATAAAGAAGCTATTTGATTTTTTAATTGATGTTTGCACATAAATTGATGCTTCTCAATTTTTTCTCTCAGAGAGAATAAATTTTCCCCTTCCCCAAATCCTGCAATCTGATTATTATGGTTCATTTATGTTATTCTTTTTTTTTTTTTAAGGATCAATGGATCCAGGGTTAGAAGGTTGCTCAAAGGTCTTTAATCTAGCTTCTATCCAAATATTAAACTTCCTTTGTAGCATTTCAGCCAAAAAGACTCCTGCATTGCATGCCTTTAGTTATATGGAATTCAAAATTTTTCAAGTTACTCTTTGTCTTTGGAATAGTTCTAATTGTAAGAAACTTGTTCCATATGTGAGGCTAAACTCTAGGTCCCTGGAGCTGCTAATACTTGCCTTAGTTCTCTGTAAGTGCTGTTCCCTTATTTGACAGCCCATCAGATGTTTGTGTCTACCTTTGTTCCCCACCAGAAGGACCAGCTCTTTCAGCTATTGCTCATTAGACACCTCACCGACCTGGACATGTTAGTGGTGCAATGAAATTCCAAACTGAAAAAAACTGTCAGGATTGAGATCCATGGTTGAAAAGGAAAAGATACATGTTCTAGTTAATGTTCTCCTGATTGTTCTGGTTTCCAGACATGTGCTGATGATCCCAGTGTCTATCTGCAAACATCCAAGCCTGACCCACTATGGAAGCCACATGTAATAGATCAAAGGACTCACCTGTCTTCTATCTGATGGGCATCCCCTCTCTGCCCGAATCCTTCTTCTTCTTTGTCTTTTTAATTTTCCTCTTAATCTACCTGCTTATCCTGGTGGGAAATGGGCTGATCCTAGGGGCTGTGGTGATAGAGCCCAGACCTCACAAGCCCATGTACTTCTTTCTGATCAATCTCTCAACCCTGGACATACTCTCCACTACAACCACCATCCCCAAGATGTTGTCCCTACTCTTACTTGGGGACCGTTTCCTCAGCTTCCCTGCCTGTTTCCTGCAGATGTACCTCTTCCGACAGCTTCTCCTGCTCAGAAGCCTTCACCCTGGTGGTCATGGCCTATGACCGCTATGTGGCGATCTGCTGATGGGCTGTCAAATAAGGGAACTGCACTACCCTGTCCACATGACCCCACAGAACAATGCTATACTGGCAGCCAGTGCCTGCCTCACTGCCTTTCTCCTGCCCATCGCAGCAGTGGTGCAGACATCCCAAATGGCTTTTAACAACATTGCCCCCTAAACTTGGTCATAAATGATTTGGATTGCAATAATTGTTCAGTGAACTCTACAGATTTCTCATTCTGAACCCTGGTTGTTCTGATCTCCAGATGCTCTGGCCGCCTATCACCCTAGCATGTAGGTCTGTCCCGCCATGGATGCCACAGCCTGCAATGGATCAAAAGCCTCTCCACCTATCTTCTACCTGGTGGGGATCCCCTCTCTACAGGAGTTTCTCTTCCTCCCTGTCTTCTTCATCTTCCTGTTCCTCTACCTACTCATCCTAGTAGGTAACACCCTGATCCTGGTGGCTGTGGTGGCAGAGCCCAGACTTCACAAGCCCATGTACTTCTTCCTGATCAATCTCTCAACCCTGGACATACTCTCCACTACAACCACTGTCCCCAAGATGTTGTCCCTGTTCTTAATTGGGGACCACTTCTTTAGCTTCCCTGCCTGCTTCCTGCAGATGTACCTCTTCCACGGCCTCAACTGTGCTGAAGCCTTCACCCTGGTGGTCATGGCCTATGACCGCTATGTGGCGATCTGCCACCCACTGCGCTACCCTGTCCATCATCAATGAACAGTTTGTCATTTATTCAGTCATCTTCATTGTCTTCCGAAATTTTCTGGCCACACTGCCCACACCAGTTCTGGCTGCCAGGCTCATCTACCACTGCTTCTGTGACCACTTGGCTGTGGTCCAGGCCTCCTGCTCTGACACCGCACCCCAGACCTTCATGGGCTTCTGCATCGCCATGGTGGTGTCCTTCCTGCCCCTTCTCCTGGTGCTTCTCTCCTATGCCCACATCCTGGCCTCGGTGCTTCGCATCAGATCCAGAGAAGGACGCTCAAAAGCCTTCTCCACCTGCAGCTCTCACCTGCTGGTGGTTGGCATCTACTACTCATCCGTTGCGATTGCCTATGTGGCTTATAGGGCTGACCTGCCCCTGGACTTCCACATCATGGGCAATGTGGTATTTGCCATTCTCACACCTGTTCTCAACCCTCTCATCTACACACTGAGGAATAAGGATGTCAAAGCAGCCATCACCAAAATGGCATGTCCCCAGGGCCCAGGGCATTCTGGGGCCCTTGATCCTTAGATGTAACAAATTTAGCTCCCTGGACAGCCATGACAGTGCCTAGCACTAAAAAAATATATAATAAATATTTTTAAATGAATTACAGCTGCCTAAATTGGCTTCATTCAGTTGAGCTAAAACCTGGTTTTCAAATACTAAATCAAGAAGCCTTCCTATTGATGCTATAAAATAATTGTAATTTTCATAATTTTTATCAATCATCAACGTGATGAATAAAAGTTGATCACTGGATCATTCATAAAGATCTTAACTAGGTGCTAGAGACAGAAATAAACCAGACAGAGATGTTGCCCTCAAGGTATTCATGGTCTATTGGGAAAGTCAGAACCAGAGAAATAACATAAGGTGATAAGACAGAGATAAGCAAGGGCACTGTGGAAGCTAAGAAGTTAGCATTTAATTCAATGTCAACAATTTTTCTTATAAGTTCTTATAACTTGTTTGTTAGCAAATACTCACGTTATCAGCAATATAGTTCGGGGGTGGGATTGGTAGGGTGCCAGGAGGCTTGAAATGATTGCAAACCCCCCCCCAAAAAAAAAACCCACTGGCTGCTCCAGTCAGGGAATCTTAATGGGGTCCATGTTCCTGCCCAATGGGAAGGATTCATTTTCAGCTTGATCACTCATTAAAAAGGGATGCTTCCTGCCAAATACCAGTGGCTTCACTCACCATTACCCACGGTGACCCATTTGGGGGAACTTGTGCTTCAGTCCTGATGATTTAGCCTTTGTAGATTAAGCAGTCCTGATTCCACAGGAGACTCAGTAAGTCTCAGTAAATTTAAAGCTACAAAGGCTGCCTGATCATCTAAACCCACGGAGCAAGTAGACCCGCGGTCAAAAAAGGAGTTACATATTTGCACGGGTAATTGACCCAGATCTTCAAGGGAAAGTAAGACTACTCTTCCATAAAGGGGGCTGAAATGTTAGCACTCAAGCACCAGAGCATTTGCTGTTTCTTCCACGACTGACTTTAACTATAAGTAGGCAATTAAAGCAACCATAGCCAATGAGGCATTGTAACCAGGGGCCCAGAATGATCAGGGACAAGGGTCTGAGTCATGCTAGAAGGGAATCCATTTAGAAAAACTGAAGTGATTGAATGTGAAAGGGAAGAGAAGAAAATCTAGACTGGGTAGTAGAGATGATGACTATCGCTTGCAGCTGTGGGACTGACTACAGTATCAGGGGCAGTAGTTAATCCTACTATTCTTACCCTTTAGAGATCCCCCACACACACACTAAATGTGACTAATCAGAATCTTGAAAACCCTATGTCCAAATGGAGTGAGCCTCTTGTGATAAGTGAATGAATCTGAGAGGTTCGAGGGGTAAACTGTAGTAGACACAACTGGTGGCCTACTCTGTAGCAGCTGAATGTTGGCTGCTAACAGTTCATCCTAAGATATAGGTATAATGGCCCTGACCTTACTGCTTCCCATTTTGGGGAAGAAAGGGAGCAAAAGAGTAGCTTCATAAGCAGAACAAACCAACTACCGGGTGCTTAGCAGTCCAAGCTTACATACTAGCTATTGACTGTAGCTCCTGGTAAAGCCAGCTGTTCAGCATCTGGAAACTCTGAAAACCCATGAGAGCTGCATCTTCTCTTGCAGAAGATGGACATCCACAGTCTTCTGGGAAATTGAATATATGCAGGTAGACTCTTCTCTGGCTTTTTTTTTTTCTTTTTTTTATTGCCAGGTAATACAAACAAAACTCCTGGAGTAATTTTCAAATAATCATGTTTCACTCCAAGCACCCCATATCCCTTATCTCTTTAAATCCTCTCAAAAACTCTATGAGATGGATAATATTGTTGTTCCATCTTACAGATGAAGAAACTCAGACTCAGAGAAGTTAAGTAAATTGCCTAAGGTGACATAGCTAGAATGTATTAGAACTGCTTTTCAAACCAGGACTTTTTCACTTTAGACCCTAAGCCATTACCCATGAAGGAATACTGTAGAGCACAGGCCTGGGAATGAAGCCCTGGGTCTGACTTGTAGCTCTTATACGAAACATCAGCTTGAACACTGATAAGTCATGTCACTTGTTTAGACTCTACTTTCCTCCTCTTGGGCTGCCAGTCTCCCCTAGCTGCTCTGAGGACCAGATGAAATAATGTCAATAAAAGCTGTCCTGTTGGTTGTAAAGTTCTGGAACCCATGAGGGTTGTTAACCATGCTGTTCTCATTATTGACAAATCCCAAAAGCAAATCCCCTCCCAACACATGCTCTAAAAGGGGCAAGAAGTTGATCCTGGGTTACAGGGGAGGGAGGCACAATGCCCCAAGGAGCCCTACAGAGGGAGAGGGTCCCAACAGACTTGGCTGAAAGAAGGGGTTAGAGGGTTAAATGGGCCACAGCTCAGCGCCTGCCTGGCTCTTCCCTGCCAAGCCAGGTTGAAAGACACAAAGGGGACATCACAGAAGACACCAAAGTGGACAAAGCTTAGCAGGTGAGTGGATTGGGGGTAAAGTGCCGAATCTCAGCAAAGATCAGAGTGGAGAGATAGGGGTAAGGATGTGGGGAAGGGAGGATGTAGAACCAGGGTCAGGGGCCCTGATTGCTCCTTTAGGTTTAAACACCAGGCTGCATTACTCAGATGTCATACATAATTCAAAGTAGAACAAGAATCCTAACCTGTAAAATGAGTGTAAGAAACTCCAGCCAAATTCAGATATTTCCTACGATGATCTAGTTGAGTGACGCTTTGAAATATCAAATGTGAAATTGTTTCAGGAAGTAGTTTTGATGTCCTGCCTTGTGGTGACCCAGCATGTGCCTGTTCTGCCTGTTGGATAGTCCAGCACCGCCTGGCAGTGAAAAGCGCATGCCTCCTCTCCACCCAGGTCTCAATATCCCTACTTCCATCTGCAAAGCAGTGGGACAGAAGAGACAGGAGAGGGGCAGCTGGAATTGATGGCCCCTTAGGACCCCTCTGGCTTTGGCCCTTTATGTTTCTGCACCTCAAATCCCTTAATCTGCCTCACCTGGG
>NW_006494614.1:46508615-46510282 GCF_000325575.1 Pteropus alecto | reverse complement strand
ATGTCCAGGGCAGTATCATTTGCATCCCTTCAGGAGTGAGAAACAACTCATGACTGAACTTGTTAGAATGGGATTCTGATTAACCGAGGGTTAACTGTTTGAAATGGAGACAGTGGGGTTCACCCCCTTGCCCAGGTCATGTGGGGGACCTCTGAAGTTCTCTTTCAAGGAACACACACACAGGATGGTTGTGCTCATTTTAGACAAAGCATTTGCCAGTCACTCCTTCCAAATCTAGAAACCAGGCTGCACAATCCAAATCAATCACAGAGAAAACAACAACAACAAAAATTATTAAAGGTGGTGGGGAACAGGGGTGGCAGAAATTGGGTTGGAACTGTAGATTACAAAAAAAAAAAATTTTTTTTCCAGTTCTGACATTCTATTATTCTAGAACATGAGAGGTGTTTTTTTTGTTGTTGTTAGTTTTTTGTTTGTTTGCTGTTGTTGTTTAGCATTTGTTTTAGAAAGGAAAGAAAGTAGATGTAGTTCCAATAAATCAAAGGGAAACTGCTTGTGGAAATCACTGGGATTCAAACAGCAGCGATGCAGGTATAAATATGAAGTTGCCTGGACCACTCATCAGAGGTTCATCCTGAAGTGAGAACTGGCCAGTATTGCCTCAGCTCAAGTCCAGCAGTCCTGGAGTAGCCTTCACACATTTAGTGAACAACCTCTGATATAGGATTCTTTGGCTCTGGGAAGCTACAGCTTCAGGTCTCTGGGTCCTTTCTAGCAACAATGGTTTTCAAGACAGCCCCTCGGGGCTGCTTCTGAGTTGGTAGTAGAGGAGCCAAGGGCAGGGTGGGCATAAAAGAACTAAACAGAACACTCGCTGGGTTGTGCCACAAGTGGTGGGAAGATCTACCTTCAGCTTGGGCTCCAAAATGAAGAGAGTTGTTCCACAGAAAGCAGTGTCCTCTCATCACTGAAACCTGAGTGAAAGGGCACCCTGAGAAGTCACTAGAGAGAGAGGCAGGCAGAGTTGCTGCATGTGGAAAATGAGAGAGGAGCTACTCCCTGAGTCATGAGTAGACTGAATGGTAGATTATTGCAGAAACGCTTGGAAAAATCAGCCCTTCCTGGTGATGTCACTTAGTAGAACTTTAAGCAAGAGTGAAAGAAAATACAGTAACGTGGGGACCTAAGACCTCATCTAAAATCTGATGTCCAAAAGATAGTGTGGGAGCAGACAATGGGCAGAGGCTCTTTCAGTGCACTTATCAGTTGTAACTAAATAATTAACTGTGTGATTGGCTTTGAAACATACCATCATTTTACTAGAATTTAAGTCCTATAAAGACAGGGGCCTTGAGTGCCTTATATACCTCTACAGCCTTGTACATTGTAGGAACTTACTAAATAATTGATGGGAGATGGAAGGAGTGAATCATGGGTTAAGATAGAAGAATCAACATTGAATGGTACCACCAGCCCCCTAAACTTGGTCATAAATGATTTGGATTGCAATAATTGTTCAGTGAACTCTACAGATTTCTCATTCTGAACCCTGGTTGTTCTGATCCCCAGATGCTCTGGCCGCCTATCACCCTAGCATGTAGGTCTGTCCCGCCATGGATGCCACAGCCTGCAATGGATCAAAAGCCTCTCCGCCTATCTTCTACCTGGTGGGGATCCCCTCTCTACAGGAGTTTCTCTTCCCACCT
>NW_006494614.1:46499016-46508186 GCF_000325575.1 Pteropus alecto | reverse complement strand
CATCTACCACTGCTTCTGTGACCACTTGGCTGTGGTCCAGGCCTCCTGCTCTGACACCGCACCCCAGACCTTCATGGGCTTCTGCATCGCCATGGTGGTGTCCTTCCTGCCCCTTCTCCTGGTGCTTCTCTCCTATGCCCACATCCTGGCCTCGGTGTTTCGCATCAGATCCAGAGAAGGACGCTCAAAAGCCTTCTCCACCTGCAGCTCTCACCTGCTGGTGGTTGGCACCTACTACTCATCCATTGCGATTGCCTATGTGGCTTATAGGGCTGACCTGCCCCTGGACTTCCACATCATGGGCAATGTGGTATTTGCCATTCTCACACCTGTTCTCAACCCTCTCATCTACACACTGAGGAATAAGGATGTCAAAGCAGCCATCACCAAAATGGCATGTCCCCAGGGCCCAGGGCATTCTGGAGCCCTTGATCCTTAGATATAGTTAATTCTGCTCCTAGAATACCAGTGTGCTAAGAGTAGAGAATGACAATACAGTTTTTTGAGGGAAAAAATAACACAGCAAGGCCAAAAATTTACTGTTAGGACTTCCATTTCAATTATAATGATAGGCTGGGTCATGAAACGAACACTTGTATGGAAAGAAATACAAATGTCAATAAACAGATGTCTAATAAATATAGAAAAAGTGCTCAACCTCTTTAGTAATAGAAGTACAAATTACAACAAATAAATACAACTAGAAATCAACTAGACTAACTAAAATGTCAGGTAAAATGTAAAAAAGTATTTTCTTAAAAATATCAAATAGATTTTTCAATTTTAATAGGACTAACTAGTAATAAAGATGAGAACACAGAGAAGTTTGTTATTAAGACATGAATAGACATATAGATCAATGAAATGGACTAGAGAGCCTAGAAACAGTCCCTTAAATATACAAACAATTAATATATAAAGAAAATGACACTGCGGATCTGTATAGAAGATGGACATGTAGTAAATGGTATTGGTACTATCAGATATCCATATGTCTCTAACCTCAATAAAACACAAAAATCCATCTCATTGAAGACCTAAATATGAAGGCATAACTAGAAAACTATAGAGGAGACTGTAGTCCTGATCTTGGGGTAGGGAAATACTTCTTAAACAAGATTTTTTTAAAAAAACACTCAAAACCTAGAGAAAAAGAAAGTATAAATTTGCCTGCTTTAAAATATTAAATTTCTGTTCTTGGAAGAACACCTCTCCCTGCAAAAAAAAAAAAAAAAATTGAGACACCAAACTACAGAACAAAAGAAGTTTTTTGCAATGCATATAATCTACTAAAGGACTCAGGATTCATAGCCAAAATATACAAAAAATCACTTCAAATCAATAAGAAAAGTCAGCCAGCCCATTAGGAAAATGAGCAAAATAGTTCACAAGAGAGAATAAATAAATACCAAATAAATATAGTAAAAAGTGTACAACCTCTTTAGTAATAGAAGTACAAATTACAAAATTAGATACCACTAGAAACCAATGAGACTGGCTAAAATGTTCAAGTCTCATGATACTAGGGTTGGCAAGGATGTGTGTCATAGGAACTCTCATACATTGATAGTGGGAGTGTTCATTGTTATAAATACTTTGGAAAACACTTTATCGCTATCTTATAATGTTGAAGATACACATACTCTACAATCTAGCATAGCAGCATTTTTCAAATTTGTGACATGTTCATAAAATGTAACACTATATGCCCATAAAATATGAAGGAATTACATACACAGACAACTACATGGAAGAATCTCAAATCGTGTTGAGCAAAAAACCTAAGACTTAAATGAGTATATACAGCATGATTCAAGTTATATAATGTTTAAAGACAGGCAAAGCTAATTTATATTTTTTATCAATGCATACAGATGTCATAGACTTTGAAGAAAATAGAAGGCATATTTATTATAAAAACCAGAATCACGTTGAATTCTGTAGGAGAGGGAGAGGGTTGTAATCAGAGAGGGGCTTTATGGGGTGTTATCAATGTTTCCCTGAATGACGTGCCATGTTGTGTACTCTAGGCTTTATACATTTTTGCTCTATTTGAACATAATATTTCATTATAAACTCTTATAAAGCATCGTTCCATTGTCTGCACAATCTGCAATAGTAGTTCTCAATGTTTGGTCCACGTCTTCCCGTGCGTACAGTAGGATTGTGGTGGTTTTCACATTCACAATAAGTATCAAGCTGCTAAATATAATTTTCCCCATTTGGTCATTCATGAGTATCTGGGAGGTGCTAGACTATGCAGTAGGAGCTAGAGACACAGAGATAAATTGGGACAGTTACTGCCCTCAATTTGTTCACAGTCTAGTGAGGGAGACAGACATGGGCAGAAATAGCACAGTGTGTTGAGAGCCATTTCAGAGGGGAGCACAGGGTATAGTGGAAGCACAGAGGATACTTAATTCAAGGTAAAAATGTCTCCCATAAATATTTTGACCTGTGGCACCTGCTACTGCTTGTTTGGGAGTCCTTATGGATTTAACAATGCGTTGGATGTGAACCGACTGAACAGAAGCCCTGAGCTGCTCCCATGGGAGAAGAGGTTTCATTCTAGTGCTGACAAGATGTGGTGTGGCATCCTGTTGCTACCTGTTGGGAGAGACTGACTTTAGCATCAAAAAATGGAATTTACGCTCAGTTAAACCAAAACACTTTAACACTTGGTCTCCTTCAGGTTTCATATGGGTCAAAAAGGGGTCAGGAATGGGCAGAATTACAGTGCCCATCAGACAGGCAGAAAGGAAACCATTCTCCGAAAAGCTAATGGAGGAGGTGGTGACATTTTTGTGGCAGATGTTAAAGGGAAGAAAGTCTTCCTCAGAAAATTGTGATAAAGATGTAGAGCTTACATGGAACTTTAAGCAAGAGCATTAGCAGAGAGTGAGCATTTCAGCAAATAGTAATGAGGATCTTCATACAGGACTTTTTAAAGTCACAATTATAACAATTTTAAGTCAAAATTATGAAACAAGGCATTTTTAGTGAATTCTAGCCCCCATTCCTGTTTCCTCCACCTGTTGCATCCCCTCTAAAGAAACTTCTCAAACCATCTTTAGCTTCATCATGAAGTTTATTAGATCAGGAGGGGCTGCAGCCATATTTTGGTTTTCATGAAGTTTTATACCCAGCTGCCAATGGCTTAGTCATCTTGCAACATGTAGTTGTAAATCTATGGTCAGTAGAGACTGATTGTGGAAGTCTCTTCTGTGGGCTGTAATGAATTGCTCATGCATGGTTTTCTCCTGGTTCTAGGTGCAGCATCAGGCGCTGGTTTAGCAGAGCCATCTCAATCATTGCTGTGTTAGTGTTCTCAAAGCCTCGAGGTCTGAAACTGGGATGGTCCCTGCACATGCACACTCTATTCCATTTAAAATGGATTTATTGCTTGGCTCAGAAGCTCTGCTTCTAAGGATCTATCTCAGAGAAATATTTAGGCATGTGTGCCCCCAAATCCATATTAAAAAGCTGTTAATTATAATATTATTTGTAATAGCAATAATTGAATACAACTCAAATGTCCATCAGCAGGGAAATTATTAGACAAACTATGTCATATCCATACTATGAAATACCAGATATCGGATTAAAAGAATGAAGTAGATCAGACATAGAAAAGCTTCCAAGACTTATGAATTTAGAATGTAAGTGACACAACAAGTAAAAATGATTCGATTTCTGTTAAAGGAAACACACACACACACACACACACACATGCTTAGAGAAGGTCTGGAAGGAACACACTAAATTGTTAATAGTGACTACCTCTGGGGAAGGAAGGGGAAATATGGGGAAGGGGTGGTGGAAGAAAACTTTCACTCTTCACTTAATAAAGTTCTGTATTGATTTAACTATTTTACAATAAGATCTATTTTTAATTGTTTCATATCTTATACATATTAGTGAAAGAGAGACAAAGTCAGAAATAGAGAGCTCTGGAGCCAAAGGAGAGAATCAGAGTGAGACAGGAATGGTCTGTGACTAGGCTTTGGCCCTGCCTGGGTTTAGGGTACAGACCTCTACCTCACATTCTTTCCACAGAATGTTTGCAAGTTCCTCATTGCACAACAGCAATAGCATATCCCAAACATGCAACAGGGTTTTACCATTTGGGTTTATTAAAATAATAGTTTTCACTTACTGAACATTTCGTATGTGGGAGACACTAGGCTAAGCACCTAACCCTTGCCAGTGGCCCATGAGATAGGTAGTTGTTATACCATTTTTACAGATAAGAAAAGGAAGTTTCAGTGAGGTTAAAGGATTTGTCCAAGTTGACATAACTAGAAAGAACTCAGGTCTCAGCCATTAGATAATGTGCCGCTGAACTGCTGACCAGAATTGGAGCCTTGGGTCCAAATCCCAGCTCTGCCACCAGCCACTTACATGACCTTGGGCAAGTCACTTCAGTTCTCTAGATTTTGGTTTCCTAAAATGTCAAATAGTAGGAACGATTCTGACTCTGCCTATCTCCCCTGGCTGTCGCGAGACCAGATGGGAAAACAGGAATACAAATGCCCCATCGGTGATAAAGTTCTGGACTCGTGAGGGTTGTTAATGATGCTACTTTCATTATCTGCAAAGCCCAGGGCCAAATCTCACACTCCACCTTAAGAAGTTGTTCCCAGCTGGGGGGTGCGAGGTCCCATGGGGAAGCCAACTTGAGGGAGAGGGCTCCAGCAGGCCCAGGCTCCAGGGTTTAATGGGCTGTGGCTCAGCTCCTACCTGGCTCTTCCCCTAATGCCAAGTGCACTGACTCCACAGAAGATACCAAGGTGGATTGGACTTGGCAGGTCAGCTGGGCTGGTAAGGGAGTGCCCCAAAGAAAGCAAAGGCTGGGGTGGGCAGACAGGCTTAGAGAGACCAGGGATGTAGAAAGCCATGCTGAGGAGTCCAAGAGCACACATTAGATGTGTGAACACTCAATCTGACCCTGGGTCAGACACCCTAGCAGGATGGGCAGGGAATTGCAGTCACAAGCAAGAGGCTGATGATCTTATGGGAGTTTCTCACAAGGAGGCAAGGCCTATGACAGTAAAGAAAATGGGAATATTTCATGAAGTCTCTGTCAATATTCCGAGTCACAATGAGGGAATTACAGTTCAGAGAGGGAAGGTGAAAGATGGTAGAGCCAGAATGGAAACCCAGGTCTCTCTAACTCCAAAGTTAATGAACCCAAACTCTGTAATTCACATACACCCTGCTCCTTTTCTATGGAAACAGAACAGCATAGTGGAAATATCACAAGAGAACGACATGAATTTGGGAGTTGTAGTGAAGCGTAATGACACACTGAATGTAAGGCATCAAGCATGCAACGGGGGCTTGACAAATGCGAGAGCTTTTATTCTCTCTTCTAAAAGGCTTGCTTGGGCCATACATCTTTAGCCCCTCACTGGGTGGAGGAGATCCTCTCTTCCAAAGCCCTCATGTTACAGATGGGAGAATTGGAGCTCAGAGGCCCAAAGCCACAGCAAGTGAGTGGCAGAGCTGGTCCAGGAGCTAGGACTATTGGTTACCAAGAAGGGCTCAGCCCTTTGCAGCAGGCCAACTCCAGAACAACCTCTGCTCTCACCCCTCACCAGTCATGACCTTGAACAAGGGGTTGTCCTCTGACCTTCATTTATTGAAGGGGTGTAACTACTCCCTGGCTGGTTCGATAATGAGAGGAGATGATAATGTGAAGTGTGGCATCAGGCTGGACATTCAGGTGATTGGTTTTTCTGCCCTTCTCTGTCCCTCACTGGTACTGTAACTGGCTGGTAGAGAATCCTAACCAAGGATATTGTCTCCTAACAATATTTTTCTTTAGTGTCCTTAAGCCCTGAAAACATCCTTGTAATATATATTTAAAATAAAATCAGTTAATCTAACCTACAAAATAAATGTAAAGGAGTCCAGAGAATTTCTGATGTTTACTATGATGATACATCAATGCTTTTTAAAATTATCAAATACTAACTTCTTTCAAACACATGTTATAGTGCTCCTATCTAGCTGGCACCCTAAGCATGTGCTTTGTTGCATAGGCCTGCTCTGCCAAAACAGAAATTTAGGGAAGAGAAGGGCTTTGGTGCCTTTGGGGTAAGCACATAAACCTCAATTGGTTGGTCTGTCCTGTGGCCCTACGTATGTGGGGCAGCCTGGACTCATTGACGAGTTATCCCGGGCTCAAGGTGATAATCCAGCTTTGCCGACAGTCAAGTTCTGGTTCTGTGGCCCACTTACTATGTGACCTTTGGCGAATCACCGCCTGTTTCTGAGCCTCCATTTCTATCTCCCATCTGTATAAGAAAGGGGTTAAACTAAAACTGTTTAATTGTCAATGATCCCTTCCTCCCAATGTTATGATTCAGCAATAAAACAAGGCCAGTTGGGAAAGCTGCATTCTGGCTCCTGTCATTGGAGCACTGAGCCTCTGGGAAGGGGTAGAGTGGTGCATTGTTTAATAGCAATGATCAGGCCCCATGACAGCCATGAGTGCTCTCGGTCTCATGGAGCCATAGATACATAAATAGACAGGGACAACCCAGTGTGATCATAGTGATGACAAAGGAAAGCACAGAAACTGGGAGAGCCCAAAAAAGGGGTTGGCCCCCTGGCCATCCAAGAGCAGCAAAGGCCTCTTGGAGGAAGGAATTATTTCAGCTGAGTTTGGCAGAAGAACAAGACAAGATCATGGAGCTGCCCTTTGACTAAAGAGAAATAAGGCCACAAGAAGATGGGCTTTGAATGTCAGGCTAAGGAATCATCTTCACTCATGAAAACTCCTTATGAACACGGGGTGGGAGCCAGGATACTGGGTTCAAGACCCACCTCTGCCATGGCCTTGCTGTTTGACCTTGAGAAGATATTCTATTTCTGGACTTTAGACTCAGCATCTGTCTCCTTGCTGTTTAATAGAAGTGGAGCAAAGGAGGAAGGAGGGTACAATTGGACTTGATGGTTCTGAATTTGTGTTCCTCAAACCTCAACTCAGCTTAATTTAGTGATATTTAATCCAAAATTGACTTCTCTGAGCTCTAACAACATGCAGAAAAATGTAGTTTGCATCAATTTGGGTATGAGAAAAACCTGGTAGTCACTTAGGCAGGTTGAGTCTAGTTAGCCGAGGGTTAACTCTTTTAAGGCGCAATAGTTTTGCTTTCCTACCTGGGTAATGGAGGCTGGCCTCTAGAACACTTTTTTTTTTTTCCTATTTCAAAGAAGCATTTACAATGAAGTAGTCTGTTCCATGTGTCTTTTAGAAAAGTATTTACCAGCCTTCACTCTCCAACAGGAACCAAGCCACCCACCACACTTAAGAAACTAAAGAACAAATTGAAATTTATGGTTATTGCTGACAATATCAGCTTAGAAGTAAACCAAAAAAAAAAAAAAATCCCTTTACACTGAACCCTCCCAACATGAAATCTTACGCATCCAGATTCTCCAAGCAACCTGATATAGAGAAAGAGCCTTGTTCTGAGAGTCAGAGGCACAAGTTCCAAGCCAGGCTCCATGGCTGACTGACCCTGTGATCTTGGGCAAGTTCTTGCCCTTTTTGTCTATAAAGAAAAAGGCTGGCTGAGTCTACAGCCATGCTACCCCCATGCCCAATTCCATCTGATCTCGGAAGCTGAGCAAGGTCAGGCCTGGTTAGTACTTGATGGGAGACCATCTAGGAAGACCAGGTGCTGTAGATGTAAAAATAAATAAATGAAATAAATAAAAAGAAAATTTTAAAAAAGAAAAAAATAAGGCTGGCTGGACATTTCCGGGTTTGATAATTTTATGCTTAATGACATGAGGAACGTTTCATCAAAGTAAGAGAAACAGGACATTTCTGGAGAAACTAGGGAGGGAGTACTCTTAGAATCATCAGGGTTGAAGAGGCAGTGATATAAACGAGACCATGCACTTGCTTCTGGATTGCTTATTCAGAAGGACATCCCTAGCGTATTAGGGAGTCATTATTCTCCCTCAGTTGAAAACCTCTGGTTCTGTGAACAGAAGCACACATCCCTCCTTCCTTGACAAGGGGAGACCAACCCCTGGGGCAATGGCTTTTGCCTTTGGTACTAAGGCAGGGTAGTTAGCCTGGAAGAGTCCTTCTCCTCACCTCTCCCTGCCTCTCCCTAATCCCCCCAGCCCCCAGGATATGGCTCTGGAATTTTTCCTTAGTCCCTTATTCAGCCCTCTCCCTGTTGTGATTTCAAGCGTGTGATTCCATCCTGAGAAACAAGCCAAGGCCAGGAAGACAAGATAGATGGCCTTGGGCCATCCCTCCCCTCCCTGGTAAAGTCTCCTAAATCTTCCCCTTGTCCTTTGTTCAGCTTTGGCAAATCATAGTATCATTATCATCTCCACCTACCCCACCCCCTCTGCCAAGAGCCCATAACTCAGACAGCTCAAGGCAGGTTCTGTCTCTGAGCTAGCTGCCCACACTTTTAAGTGTGTACTTTAATAAAATGTGAGCTTTCCTGCTTTCTTTTTGTGGTGCCCTTGAAGGCTTGCTTGTGGCATAAGACAGGAACCTGGTCACCGAACCTCCAGGTCAGGGTCCCTCTTTGGACTCCTGCCCTGTCCAGCTGTCCGACATCATCCGTGCATAGCCAGCCAGGAGAAGTCAATATTGTCATCACTCGGCGTTTTTGTGCCTCCGTCTAGGGTGAGTTAGGACCAGAGTCACTGTGCTTTTTTCTTTCTTCTATTTCTAAGACCATGTCTGGAGGACTTCAGTCGCACTGCGGTCGTGGGTTGAGCACTTAAAAGCCATTAGGGCAATCGCCACTAGAAGGCTCCCATGGCAGGTAGATTGGCATTAAGCATCCCTGCCAAGCTCAAGGCAATGTCCATGTACCCAGGCACACAGTAAAAGCATGCTCATCAACCCCCTTCCCCTTCATCTGTGACAATCTCTTCCGGTATGTCATTTTCTGGTCCTCCTAGACTGGTCTTCTGTGCTTTATCATGGCTTCCTCCCTCTCCTCTCTTCTTTCTGGTCTCAGCCTCTTGTCTGAGCCTTCTTGGGACCATTTTTTTGTGCTGTCTTCTCCCACTTCAGTGGTCCTGATGCTCCCTTTGTTCTCCCTTACCTTAGTCAGATGTCTCCAAAAGCCTTGCCTTCTCTGTAGCCAGCCTCTCTGGTCTCCATACCAATCATAGGTTAACCT
>NW_006494614.1:46473263-46498992 GCF_000325575.1 Pteropus alecto | reverse complement strand
TTATTTTGTGCCTCATTTGCCATCTCCTTCTGTCTCTCAGATCACCTCTCAAACCTCTAGGGGAATGGAATTGGTCAAAGAGCGGTCCCCAAGGAAAAGTCTACTCCCTAAGAATGAGGCATTGTTTTGTTTGATCTGTTTCAACTACAGGGGGCCTTCAGAGAAATCGATATAGCCTCCAGACTCTGGCCATCCTGTCCTTATTCCAGGCCGTTACCCCAGAATCAGAGACCCTCCTTCAGAAGAGAGATGGCCTCCTCTTTGCTCAGTCTCACACCATCTGTCCCACTGTGACTCAGCTTTTCTTTGCCTGGAACTCTCCATTTTTCACGAAAACCTGGAGCCACAGGAGTTCAAGTCCTTGATGCTTTCTGGACCACCCAGGGTGGTCCAACTCAGGGACACCTGGGCACTGTTGGTCAAGCTACCTTCCGTGGAGGCCCTGACTAACTTGGCCTCCTAGTCTAGTCTGTAAACTAGATGATAGTGGTAAGAGGACACCTGGACTCTTGAAATCTGGTCTCCTAGTTCTAGTTCTTTTCCCATTCCAGGCGCCATGGGAAATACTGCATCTATACCTGAAGACTCACCTTTCAACTGCATTCTAAAGAATTGGAAGGCTTTTAAGCTAGATGGCTTAAAGTGGAAGAAGCTGATCTTCTTCTGTAATACATCCTGCCCCAATACAAACTCAGGGACCAGGAGATTTGGCCAGAAAATGGGACCTTAAGCTATAACACAATCTTACAATTAGACTCCTTTTGTAGACAAAACGGCAAATGGATGGAGGTTCCCTATGCCCAGGCTTTTATGGCTCTATGTTGAACACTGACTGGAATTATCAGGCAAGGCAGGGAGACTTAATAAAAAGAGACCATATGGTACTTCGCTTAAACGAAGGGATGAAAAAATGTATAGTTAAGCCAGTCAACTATGACAAGATCAAGGAGGTGACCCAAGACTGTGGAGAAAATCCGGCCTTCTTCCAGGATCCGCTAGTTGCAGCTTTTGGAGATTTATTAATATTGATCCCTCCTCCCCCGAGGAACAGTCTCTACTTGGTCAACACTTTATTAGCCAGTCTACTGAATTCAGGAGAAAGATCTAAAAGCTTCAGTATGGCCCTCAGACCCCAATGGCTCAATTATTAGACACGGCTTTTGGAGTCTTTAACAATAGAGATCAGGCTGAGGGTAAAAGGACCCAGCGTGAAACCAGACAGGCCATATGGCAGGCTCAAATAATGGCAATTGCCATCACTACTGCCTTGCAACCTCAGGGCCACCCTGTAGTAAACAAGGAATGCTCAAAAGAGGCGACACCTGCAGCCCCCAAGGGGGCTTGTTTTAACTGCAGGGCACCAGGACACTGGAGCAACCAGAGCTCCCACCCCAGGAAAGAGCCCCTTGGGCCCTGTCAGTGCAAAAAATCAGGCCACTGGAAGAGGGTATGTCCCCAGCTCCAAAGGGAGAGAGGAACTTCCAGACTCCTGATGGCCCTGTCTGAGGAGGACTGAAGGGACCTGAGGCTCCTGGTGGCTTCTCACAAAAGACATCTTGTGACTCCAGAAGAACCCTGAGTGACTCTTGACATAGCAGGTAAGCAGATCAATTGTTTTAATCGATAGGGGAGCCACCTAATTGGTCCTGACAGATCACGCTGGGTCCTTAACCTCTAAGGTTTGTACCATCATAGGAGTAGATGGCCAAGCTAAGCAGAGGTACTTCACCCCACTGCTCTGTCGTCACCTCTAGGACTACCTAATTTCCCAGGAGTTTTTAGTTATGCCAAAATGCCCTACCCTCTTAATGGGGAGAGGCTTAATGATGGCTCTTGGGACAAACCTCCAGCTCCTTAAACCCTCCTGAGAACCCAGCGTTTTAATGTCCCTCTTGGCCTCAGACCTTGGCTCAAATGGGGTTTGAGCTGTTAACCCTATCGTACGGGATCAAGGAATGCCTAGAAAAGCTACTCAGGTTCTGCCTATAAAAATCAGGCTGATAGATGTGGTTCCAGAGGCTTAATGATGGCTCTTGGGACAAACCTCCAGCTCCTTAAACCCTCCTGAGAACCCAGCGTTTTAATGTCCCTCTTGGCCTCAGACCTTGGCTCAAATGGGGTTTGAGCTGTTAACCCTATCGTACGGGATCAAGGAATGCCTGGAAAAAGTACTCAGGTTCTGCCTATAAAAATCAGGCTAATAGATGTGGTTCCAGAGTGCAGCAGTTAGCCTGTCTGCTTTACACCCAGAAGGTCCTGGGTTCGTGACCCAGTGGAGCCACGATCCATGGTCTATGACCATGCCACCCTGAACAAGCCCGATGTCTGATCTTGAAGCTAAGCAGGTTCGGGCCTGGTTAGTAGTTGGATGGGAGACCACCTAGGAAGACCAGGTGCTGTAGGCATTAAAAAACAAAAAACAAAAAAATCAGGCTAAAAGACATGGCAGGATATCCATGCAAACACCAATATCCATTAGGGTCAGAAGCTCACAGGAGGCTAAAAACTCTACCTGACAAATTTATCTGCCATGAACTAATAGTCCCCTGACAGTCTCCCTATCCTACTCCTATTCTGACCGTAAGAAAACCATCTGGAGGATATCATATTGTCCAGGATCTAAGGGCTATTAATGAGGCTGTAAATTCCTCTCCACCCTAAGTCCCAAATCCTCACACTCTCTTTACTCAAGTTTCTTCAGATAAAAAATGGTTTACAGTGTTAGACCTTCTAGATGTCTTTTTCTGCATTCCCCTTTACCCTGATAGCCAACCGTTGTTTGCCTTTGAATGGACAGATCCTGACGCTCAGGAAACTGCCCAGTACACCTGGACTATCCTCCACAAGGGTTTCAGGATGGCCACACCTCTTTGGACAGGCTCTAGGACAAAACCTCTAGGAACTCAAACTATCCCAGGGAACAATACTCCAATATGTCAATGACTTAATTTGTAGCCCCACTAAATAAGATTCTAATACTAATACTATCTTATTCCTCAACTTTCTAGGGGAGAAAGGCTATTGGGTATCCCCATCTAAGGCCCAAATCTCTTCTTCAACTGTTAAGTATTTAGGCTATCATCTCACTCATGGGTCTCAGTCCCTCCCCATAGGCTAGAAAAAAAGCCATCCTTAATCTGGCTGTTCCCCAAACTTAGAGACAGTTAAGAGCCTTCTTAGGAATGGCAGGTTTTTACAGAATTTGGATCCTTAGATTTGTGTTAATAGCAAAACCCCTGTATAAGGCAACAAAAGGACCCGATTCAGAGCCATTAGATTGGAACCAAGGGCTACAGAGAGCCTTCCAGGCCCTTAAACAGGTCTTCGGACTCCCCAATCTAGAAAAGCTCTTTACCTTATATGCAGCAGAAAGACAAGAAATTGTCCTAGGGGTCTTCACCCAAAAGCTAGGAAATATCCTCTGGTAGCCTATTTTTCTAAACAACTGGACTTTGATGGCCTAGCTGTCTGTGAGCAGTAGCGGTAACAGCCCTACTAACAGAAAAAGCCTCCAAGCTTACCCTAGAGCAACCCCTTGAGGTCCAGACCCCACATCAGGTCCAAACTGTCCTTGAGGCCAAAAGACACCACTGGCTGACAGAGAGAAGATTCACTAAATATCAAGTTATCCTTCTTGGTGCCCCTTACTTTATTTTAAAGGTATGCCAGTCCCTAAATCCTGCCACTCGGATGCCAGAGGAAAATCCCATAGACCAGGAAGTTATTCATTCCTGTGTAGAGACAACTGAACAGGTTTTTTCTAGTTGGCCTGACTTAAAAGACCAGGCCATAGAAAACCCAAATGAGGAATGGTACATGATGGAAGCAGTCATGTTGAAGGAGGAATTAAAAGGGCTAGATATACTATTGTCAGCCTTCAGCAGACTATAGAAGCCAGTCCTCTCCCACCTGGCACCTCTGCCCAGAAGGTTGAAATGATAGCTCTAACCTATGCACTTTAGTTAGGTAAGGACCTAGGAGTTCACATATACAAGGATTCTAATTATGCTTTCCTTGTCCTACATGCCCATACTGCTATGTGGAAAGAACAGAAACTTTTAACTGCACGAAATTTCCCCATTTAGTATGGTTCTGAAATTCTCAGCCTGCTAGAAGCTGTAAACCTCCTTCAAGAGGTAGTATTCCATTGCAAAGAACACCAAAAAGATACCATGGACATCTCAAGGAGAAATTGTCTTGCCGATAAAACAGCTAAAAGGGCCACTAACTCAAGTGTCCCCATGATGGCCTTAATCCCACAGGCCTTCCCCTGACCCAATAGGCCAAAATACACCCTTGGTGAAAATTCCTAGGTAAGGGAACAAGGTTTCACTTTAAACAGTGAAAATTGGTGGACAAAAGATCAGAAGTTTTTGCTTCCCACTAGGGATTAAGGGATAATTTTAAAAGCTCTCCATGATTCCCTCCACCTGGTATGTGATGCCACCTAATTTCTATTACCTGAACTATTTCATGGTAAGGGCCAAAGTAAGACCATGAAAGAGATCACCCATGCTTGTACCATTTGCTCTGTCAACAAAGCAGGAGGAAAGACAAAGCCCCCTCAGCTCTTACATCCAGTACAGAGGAGAGGCACCTTTCCAGGAGAAGATTGGCAATTAGATATTACTCAAATGCCTCCTTCTCAAGGTTACTGATACCAGTTAGTACTTCTTGACACCTTCATCAGGTAGATAGAAAGAACCCAGACTGAAAGAGGTATTAAAGTGGCTAAGGTCCTCCTTAAGGAAATTATCCCAAGATTTGAACTGACTCAGAGCCTTCAAGAGCAATAATGGCCCTTCCTTCACGGCCAAAGTCCCCTAACGGATATCTCAGGACTTAGGCATCAACTATCACCTTCATGCCTCCGGGAGACCACAATCTTCTGGGAAGGTAGAAAGGACCAACTATACTTTATAAAAGATCCTGGCCAAATTATGCCAGGAAACCTCTGAGACCTGACTCTGGCATCTCTCCATAGCTCTCCTAAGGTACTTCTAAATCCAACCTAAAGTTAAGTCCTTTTGAGATGCTGTAGGGAGGCCCTTTCTATCCTCTGACATATTTTGACTCAGAGGTCCAGGATCAACTAAAATATATTGTCAGACTGGGACAAGTCCAACAGGCTCTCCGGAGAATCTGATCCTTTCTTCCCCAGATACTTCTGAGCATCTCTCTACCGCACCTCCTGGAGATTGAGTTCTCCTTGAAACTTGGAAAGAAGATCTCCAGAGGACCAGTTAACACCAAAATGGAAAGGACTATATCAGGTTCTCCTCTCCACACCTACTGCGATAACAACAGAGTATACAGTCCTGGGTTCATTTATCAAGAATAAAACCTTTTTCCTCGAGCTCTTATAGGAACACCAAGAAGAAGACTACACCTGTGAACCTCTAGAGCAGTGGTCCCAACCTTTTGGGCACCAGGGACTGGCGCTCCTATGAGAACCTAATGCCTGATGATCTGAAGTGGAGCTGAGGTGGTGATGCTAGTGCTGGGGAGCGGCTGTAAATACAGAGGAAGCTTTGCTTGCCTGCCCGCTCACTTCCTGCTGTGTGGCCCAGTTCCTAACAGGCCACAGATAACGGATAGTGTCCTGGCCCAGGGGTTAGGGACCCCTGCTCTAGAGGACCTAAGACTACAAATCAAAAAGCAGAAGCAGGGGGAGCCCTCTACAGGATAAGTAAATGACTAACCAAAGGGCTGTTGAGGTCCTGTTTCTTTTACTCCTGCTTGGATTTCTTTAGGTTCTTATCCTACTTTTTACCTGTGCCCGAGACATTCCTCTCAGTAACTCCCTAGATTTTAGTCAGGCTCTGAACTCTAGCCTATCTCTTCCATAATACCTACCACGTTTGGCTTCTTCTTGGTCAGTCTTATTCTTTCTAGACTGTGCTTATAACCAAGTACTCTGTCAATATGATCCTAATCTTCTTAATCCTAATATATACTCAGCTCCTCTGAGGAGAATGGGAATCCAATGCTTTTATAAACCTTTCTAATATAATAGTAAAGGGAAACAGTCTCTCTAACAGCTGGATGTGTCTATTTGGCAGGCTCTAAAATATACCTTGCCACCCCTCATATGGTTCCTCCCTGCCTTAGGGCCTTTACTAACTTTAATTCTACTTTTAATCTTTGGTTCATGCCTCTTCAATCTTCTTGTTAAATTTATCTCCTCCAGATTATAAGAGTTCAACATAAAGATGACAATGCTGCAGGATTTTAAGCCAATTCCTTCAAGGGAGACTGTCCTGGAGGGAAATCTGGACATCCTAGGTCAGGCAGGTAGATAGAGATTTTCAGTCCCAGGCTCTGTAGGAATAATGCCCTGTTTCAGCCTGAAGTAGCTACAGAAGCCTGACCTCCAGTCCCTCAACACCCCATATGACTACGCGTCCAAAAATCTCTCAGGGCAGGGGACGGGGGTGTTCGTTATGAGTCAAGATAGTTAGCCTGGGAGAGTTCCCCCTATCCCACTCCAGGGTGCAGTTCAGGAATTTCTTCCTTGTCCCTTATTCAGCCCTCTCTCTGTTTTGATTCAAGCATGAGACTCCAGCCTGAGAAACAAGCCAAGGCCAGGAAGACAAGATAGATAGCCTTGGGCCATCCCTCCCCTCCCTGGTAAGTCTCCTAAATCTTCCCCTTGTCCTTTGTTCAGCTTTGGCAAATCATAGTATCATTATCATCTCCACCTACCCCACCCCCTCTGCCAAGAGCCCATAACTCAGACAGCTCAAGGCAGGTTCTGTCTCTGAGCTAGCTGCCCACACTTTTAAGTGTGTACTTTAATAAAATGTGAGCTTTCCTGCTTTCTTTTTGTGGTGCCCTTGAAGGCTTGCTTGTGGCATAAGACAGGAACCTGGTCACTGAACCTCCAGGTCAGGGTCCCTCTTTGGACTCCTGCCCCATCAGGCTCTCCAGCATCAGTACTTGTCACAAGAAGACTGTGTTCCTCTCTGGAAACAATGGCTCACAAGACTCCTGGGGTTCCAGATGACTGTAGTACCTTCTTAGCTGGGGCGAGGGAATTCTATATGCTAGTGGTTCATTAGGAACATCTGCTGAGCAGCAAGAGCAGCTACGGTGAAAACCAGTAGAATCTTTCCAAAGCACTTTTCACCATCATTATTCAATATTCAACTGTTTGGATCTGACGTTTCCCAGTAAAATGTAAACTTCAAAAAGATAGGAACTTTGCCTACCTTCTTCATTTTATCTCTGTGTCACCTGAATGCAGCATAATGACTTCTACTTGGTAGATTATTAGTTAACTAATAACTAATATTTGACCAAAGAAGAAAGGTTGAAATTTTGGGTTCACATGATCAAAGTCAATATCACAGCCCATCATCAGTCCTCGACAGTTGGTTGTAAATAATTGTGCTTACATGAACTGTAAACATTATAGAATCTCATTCCAAAATCCTTTGTTTCTATGGTTTCCAGATAGTCCCAGTGTCCAGATGTTCCAGCTGCCTATCTCCCAGAAATCCAGCTCTGTTTCACTATGGAGGCCACAACCTGTAATGGATCAGTGGATGGCTCACCGATCTTCTACCTGGTTGGCATCCCCTCTCTGCCAGAGTCCCTCTTTCTCCCTGTGTTTTTTATTTTCCTCCTCTTCTATATTCTCATCATTTTGGGTAATGCCCTGATCCTGGTGGCTGTGGTGGCAGAGCCCAGCCTCCACAAGCCCATGTACTTTTTTCTAACCAATCTCTCTGCTCTAGACATCCTCTTTACTACAACCACTGTCCCGAAGATGCTGTCCCTGTTCCTCCTTGGGGACCGCTTCCTCAGCTTCCCTGCCTGCTTATTGCAGATGTACCTCTTCCAAAGCTTCACATGCTCGGAAGCCTTCATCCTGGTGGTCATGGCCTATGACCGCTATGTGGCGATCTGCCGTCCACTGCACTACCCTGTCCACATGACCCCACAGAACAATGCTATACTGGCAGCCAGTGCCTGGCTCACTGCCCTCCTCCTGCCCATCCCAGCAGCAGTGAAAATCTCCCAGATGGTGTATAACAACATTGCTCTAATCTACCACTGCTTCTGTGATCATCTGGCTCTTGTTCAGGCCTCCTGTTCTGACACCACACCTCAGACCCTCATGGGCTTCTGCATCGCCATGGTGGTGTCCTTCCTGCCCCTTCTCCTGGTGCTTCTCTCCTATGCCCACATTCTGGCCTCAGTGCTTCGCATCAGATCCCAAGAAGGACGCTCAAAAGCCTTCTCCACCTGCAGTTCCCACCTCCTGGTGGTTGGTACCTACTACTCATCCATTGCCATAGCCTATGTGGCCTATAGGGCTGACCTGCCCCCTGACTTCCACATCATGGGCAATGTGGCATATGCTATTCTCACACCAATCCTCAACCCTCTCATTTACACTCTGAGAAATAAGGATGTCAAAGCGGCCATTACTAAAATTGCATGTTCCAAGACCCTATCAGAGATAAGAGCCATTGGCCTCTAGATGCAGCTAATTATGCTCTCAGGACACCAAATAACAGTGCCCAGCATAGATTAGGAACTCAATAAATATTTTTGAATGAATAAATTAATTAATACAGAATGGCAAAGAAAATTCAGTTGAGCAGACAATTCCAACAGTGGTTCTCACACTTTGGTCCAAGGCTTTTCCCTTGGTGCAATGAAATACATTAACTTTTATAGGAAATTTTAAGTTGTATAAGAATTTCACTATTTAATAATTCAAGAACTCCTTTCTAAAATTAAAAAAAAAAAATCTGAATGGCCAAAGTTCTTTATAAGCAAAGTCAAAAAACAAATAAAAGACTCATATCACAGGGAAAGTTTTAAAAAGTCATCTAAAGAATTTCTAAATTTTTAGAAGGAAAGTCTATCATTCCAATACAAAAATAGACAAAACATGTAAAGAGACACATAACAAAAAAATGCAATGGTTTTTAAACAACAAAAAGATGTTCAGTCTACTGTATAAAAAGAATAAAAATTAAAACTACACTGAAATGCC
Source organism: Pteropus alecto (assembly GCF_000325575.1). Taxonomy (NCBI): domain Eukaryota; kingdom Metazoa; phylum Chordata; class Mammalia; order Chiroptera; family Pteropodidae; genus Pteropus; species Pteropus alecto. The sequence continues at coordinate 46,489,982 of NW_006494614.1, read as the reverse complement.
ATCAGTGTCTTTGTTCCAATTTTGAGTTAGTTTTTGGATAACGTGTGTGGTTTAGATTGAGATTCTTTTTTTTTTTTTGCATATAAACATACAGTTATGTTCCAGCACAATTTGTTACAGGGCTTATTCTTTATCTATTAGTTTGCCTTTACACTTTTGTCAAATATCAGTTGACTATATTTACTTCTATTTCAGGACTTCGTATTCTGTTCCATTGACATAGATGTCTATCTTTTTACTGATACCACACTGTCTTCATTACTGTAATTATATAGGTAGTGTTGAAATTGGGTTGTGTGAATTCTCCAACTTTGTTATTGTCTTTGAGAATTGTTTTGGCCGTTCTAGTTCCTGATATAAATTTTAGAACCAACTTGCTAGAGTCTTTATTGGGATTGTATTGAATCTACATATCAAGTTTGGGACAATTGACATCTTAACAATATAAAGTCTTCTAATCCATCAATATGGTATATCTCTCCACTTATTAGAATTTCTTTGATTTTATTAATCAGTTTTGTAATCTTTAGCCTACAGATATTGCACATATTTTGTTAGATTTATATTTAAGTACATTCTTCTTTTACTCTGATAATATGGTGGGTTTTTAATTGGTTGATTTTTGAACATGAAACTAATTTTATATGCTTGAGATGAGCTCCACTTGGTTGTGTTGCAGTATTCTCTTTAAATATTTCTGGATTTATTCGTGAATATTTTGCTTAGAATTTTTGCATCAATGTTCATGAGAGATAGAAGTCAGTAGCTTTCTTGTAATTTCTTTGCCTGGTTTGGTATTAAGGTAATGATGGCAGGTCCTATAAAACAAGATTAGAAGGTGGAAAACATTAGAATGGTGTTATTTCTTCTTTAAATATTTGGTAGAATTTTCCTGCGCAACCACCTGTGTCTAAAATTTTCTTTTAGGGAAATTTTAAAGTACAAAATCAATTTCTTTAATAGATATAGAATCTTTAAGATTATCTATTTGTTCTTGAATGAGTTTTTGGTAGTTTGTGCCTCTCAAGGAATGTGTCCTTTTCACCCAAATTATAGAATTTATAGGCATGAAACTGTTTGTAGTATTCCCTTATTATCATTTTAATGCCTGTGATGCCCCCTCTTTCATTCCTGATTTTGATAATTTGTATCTTCTATTTTTTTCTTGAGCAATCTGGCTATAGATTTATCAATTTTATTAATTTTTTAAAGAATTAGCATTTACTTTCATTGATTCTTTTCAGTTGTTTTTGTGTTTTAAATTGTATTGATTTATGCTCTAATGTTTGTAATTTTCTTCCTTTATACACTTTTGGTTTAATTTGATCTTTTTCTAGTTTCTTAATGTGAAAGATTAAATCATTGATATAAAATTTTTTTCCTTTTCCAATATAAGTATTTAACTCTATAAATTTCCCTCTAGCTATTGCTTTAACAATTTTCTACAAATTTTGATATATTTTCATTCCATTCAAAATGTGTTTTTAATGTCCCTTGAGACTTCCTAATTGACTCATGAATTATTTAGAGTGTTATATTTAATTTCGAAATATTTGGAGGAGTTTCCCAACATCTTTTATTATTATTTTCTAGTTTAATTCCATTACAGTCTGAGAATATACTTTGTATCAGTTCTACTCTTTTAAAATTTTGAGATTTATTTAATGGCTTAGAATATAGTCTATCTTGGTGAATGTTCCGTGTACACTAAAGGTGTATTCTGCTGTTGTATGGAGTGTTCTATAAATGTCATTTGATCTAGTTGTTTGATAGTACTGTTTAGCCATTCCGTCCTAACTGATTTTCTGTCTACTTATTCTCTCTATTACTAAGAGGTGCTATTGAAGTCTCCAACTATAATTGTGGATTTGTCTGTTACTCCCTAATTTTCATCATTTTTCCCTCATACCTGGAAGCTCTGTTGGTAAGAATTGTTATGTCTTCTTGGATAACTGAACCCTTTATGATTATCTCATGTTCCTCTTTATTCGTAATAATTTCCTTTGTTTTGAAATCTGCCTTTTCTGATATTAATATAACTATTTATTTCACTAAACTTAGCAACTTTCAGCAAAAGTACCAAAAATCTTCCCTGAGGAAGGGATGGCTTTTTATTTTGGTTGCCTATTGTGGGTTTTCCCTCTGGTCCTTCTTGATTTATGTTACATACTTCAGTTCTGAATCTTTGGTGTGTGGTTACCATTACGAATATGTAAAAGATAGTTACACATATACAGTCATGTGTTTTCTTCTGTGCGTGCCTTATCTCTATTCCCCTTTGCGAATTTGGATCTTTGAATCCTCCCCTTTTCAGTCATCGTTGTCTCAATTTGTCCCTATGTATGCTGAACGTTCATTACTATCTTGCTATAGCAAATCTCTTCTTATCGCTTAAGTTTATAATGCCCTATTCTTAGTAAGGGTTGCATTCCTCTGCTTCTATCTGCTTGTTAGCCATCTTACTCCTAATTATGATTTTTGTTTTGTTTTGTTTTATTTTGTTTTAGATGAACTGACCTTTTTCAGTATTTCCTGTAATGCAGGCCTCGTAGTGGAGAATTCCCTTGACTTTTGTATGTCTGGAAAGGTCTTTATTTCTCCTTCATATCTAAAGGAGAGCTTAGCTGGATACATTATTCTTGGCTGGTAGTTCTTTTCATTAATAGTTTGAATATTTGAGTCCACTCTTTTATGACTTGTAAGATTTGTGCTGAAAAGCCCGAAGATAATCTTATGGGTTTTCCTTTATAGGTTACCGTCTTCTTTTCCCTGGCTGCCCTGATAATTCTGTCTTAATTTTTGACTTTTGATAATTTTAATGCAATGTGTCTTGGTGAAGGCCTTTTTGGGTTGAGGTAATTAGGTGTTCTGTTGACTTCTTGAATTCCAAGCTTCAGCTCATTGCTTAATTTGGGAAATCCTCATCAACTATTTGTCTGAAAAGGCTTTCTAGTACCTGCTCCTTTTCCTCACCTTCAATAATGTCCATTATTCTTATGTTTCCTCTCCTGATGGTATCAGCTAGTTCTTGTACTTCTTTCATTATTTTTCATTCTTTGATTTCTTTCTTCTTCCTTCTCATTTATTTCTAGATTTCTGTCTTCGATATCATTGATCCCTTCTTCCATTTGGTTGACTCTATTTCTCAAGCTTGTTATTTCATTTTTCAACTCTTGCAGTGTGTTCTTTATCTCCAGAATTTCTATTCAGTTCTTTTTGAGGGTTTCGATCTCCTTGCTAAAGAACTCATTCTGCTCATCTAGTTGTTTTTTCAATTCCTGAAATTGTTGATATGAATCATTTTGGATCTCATTGAGTTTTTTCAGAAGTACCATCCTGAATACTGTCATTGAAGTCACATTTTTCTATGTCTATATGCTTGTTTTCTGGAGATTTTTCTCTTTCTTTCTGAGATGCCTTGTCCTTGGTTGTTCATGGTGTTTAATGGACTATTTCTCCACCTGGGCATTAATGGAAGTGCATTCTGCTTTTTTTCCAGAAAGATTTATTATATAAAGGTCTCTCTTTAGCCTGTTGCAAAGAAGATGTTTTTCTTTTGATTTCCAGTAGGTGGCATCTAAGCCTCTTGGATTCTTGCTTTATATAAAGCCTTAATAATGCCTTTTTTTCTCTTATAGATGTTTAATCATGCCCACTACTCTCTGTCTCAGTCTCTGTGAGTTTTAGCGAACAATTTAGGTAGTGTTTACTCAGATTCCCCTGGGGCTCCGCAGTGTTTCATCTTGTAGGAAATGGGGGGAGGGGCCTTATGGGTTGGAGGATGGGGCTGCAGCTCAGCCTCAGTTTGGCAACCACGGCTGGTAAAAATCAACTGTTATTTCTCTGCTGTCCCCCTTCTCTGCTTTTTCTGCTTCTCTGCTTTCTGCCCTGATGACTGGGCACTGCTGCCGACTGCATGGAGAACACAGCTTTCCCAGGCAGGGCTGTTCAGGAAACTCGTTGCATCTTCTCCCGTTCCTCCTCCCCCTACAGGGAACTCCGACTAGCTGCAAGAAGCAGCTTCTTTGTTTCTCCCAGTCCACCACCTGACACCCAGGGTTCTGACCTGTGGTAACTCTTATGCGCATATCCCATGCTCAGATGTGCTGGTGTGTAGTTTGGGCATTTTTTGTTGAGTTTTAGATGTTCAGCTTATTGTTGTTTCAAGGAGAGAGATTTGGGGACGTCTCTCACTCTGCCATGTTTCTAGGGATGGCCTTTTAAGAAATGGTGCTGGAAGAACTGGATGGCCACTGTCATTTCCTTAATTGCCAATGTCTCAGACCTTGAGAAAATATAAACTCTTGGGGTGGGGCAACAGGCACCTTTTTTTTCCCTGAAATTTCTTTGCACATTGTCACCCCCTCACCTTTTCATTACAGTCATAGCACCTGAAATGACCTCCTAGGGAGAAAAATTTATCCAGTGAGTTGAAGATCAGAGTAGGATATGTTTCAGACCGGCTGAAATTGTCAAGTGTTCTCAACTCCTCTAACTCTTCTTGAATATCCACATTCCAATTGTCACATTGCCAATAAGAAATTAACACAGACCATAAAACACACAGCATTTGTGGAATGAACTCAGGCTGCAATTTGACAATGCTTCTGATCTTGTTCTGAACTGGTTATCTGTTCTCTTGTTATAGCACTCCACAACAGGTTTATAGTTTCTTATTTACTTCCAGATGGCCAATCTAGTATTGGAGCTTTTCAGTTTCATTCTGTAAGAAACAATCAACTCTCACCTCTGTGAACACATTCTTTATTCTCTTGAAATTTTCCTAGCAAGCAACTACCAGGTTCATCAAAGCTTTGCCTTTGCATGGTAGGAATGTAATCCCAAAGACTATAGGCAATAGCCAAATAGATGATCTCATTACCACACATTCTCAGCTTATTGGCATGTCACCCCTGGAGTCTCATGAACTCTATCCATTGTCACTCAATAACCCAGACCAAAAACACACCTAACTTCTTTATTTTACCTCTAACTTTTTCTCCCTTCTACATGTAGTTTTTTTTAAATCAACTTTATTGAGGTAAAGTATTTGAATAATAGAATTTACCTATTGTAAGCATACAATTTGATATGTTCTAACACATCTATATACCCATGGAACCAGTACAACAATCAAGAAATAGACTATCTCCATCAACTCAAAATTTTCACTTATGCCATTTTCCGTCAATCTCCCTTCACAACTCTGGCTCCAGGAAATTTCTCATATGATTTCTGTCACTATAGATTCGATTTTTCTTTTCAAGAGTTTCACATAAGTGGAATCACACAGTATGTATTTTTTGTGTGTGTCTGGATTCTGCTCAGTCTGTTTTTAAAAGTCATCCATGTTGTTTCATGTATCAGTACTTCATGCTTTTTATTACTATAATTATTTTATTGTATCTTGAATGGATACACATATTCATTCACTGGTTGATGGGCATTTGGGTTGTTTCCTATTTGGGGCTATTATAAATAAAGTTTTTAAGAACAATTTTATGCATATGTGTGGAGATATGCTTTCAGTTATTTTAGAAAATACATAGTAGAGCTTTTGGGTCATATAGTGTCTGCTTACTTTAAAAGTCATTCTGCAATTGCTTTCAAAGCATTATATTTCCACAAGCAATGTATTCTCATTCCAGTTGCTCCTCATCAAATGCTTATCACCATTTGGTATTATCAGTCTTTTTAAACCTAGCCATCCTAATGAGTATGTCTTAGTAGTTCCTTATGATTTTCTTTGTATTTTTTCATGTGCCCATTGACCATTCATATATCTTGCTTTCATAGTGTCTGCTCAAATTTTTGCCCATTTTTAAAAAATAGGTTATTTTTTTTGTTAGTGAGTTGTAGGAGTTCTTTCTTTAGTTTGAATACAAGTCTTTTGTCATATATACACTGTTTTCTCCCAGTTTTTGCCTTCCCTTTACATTTTCTTCATGATGTCATTTGAAGAGCAGAAGTTTTTAATTTCAATAAAGCATATTTTTTTCTTTTATATTTTGTGCTTTGGGGATCCTATTTAATAAATCTTTGCCTATATCAAACGTTCAAAGATTCATCTTCCATGTTTTCTTCTGGATGTTTTATAGTTTTAGTTTTTAACATTTAGGTTTATGATACATTTTGAATTAATTTTTGTATATGGTATGATCTAAGGATCAAGTTTTGCTTTTTTACATATGGAAATCTTTAAAATCACATAGCATATGTCCTCCCAATTTTTCTTCTTTTTCAAAATTATTTTGGTTCTTCCAGGTTCTTTGCATTTCCACATAAATTTTGAATCAGCTTCTCGATTCCTACAAATATTCCTGCTTCTATTAATGGTGATTGCATTAATTCTATTGAACAGTTTGGGCATATTTGACCTCTAAACAATGTTGAATCTTTCAATCCATAATTATGGCTTTCTTCTCCATTTATTTAGTTCTTTAATTTTTTTCAGTACTGTTTTATAGTTTTGAGTACAGGTCTTACATATATTTTATTAAATTAATCATACATATATTTTATTAATTTAATCACCGATTGTTCTGTTTCTTGGTGCCATTACAAATAACTCTTAAAATTTTAATTTCCAATTGTTTACTGTTTGTACACAGAAGATAGATATTTTATATAGTGATTTTGTATACTATTATCTTGCTAAACTCACTTACTAATAATTCTAGTAGCTATTTTTAGATTCCTTAGGATTCTCAACATATATGATCACGTCATTTATAAATAAAAAATTGTATTTCTCCTTTCCAATATTTATACCTTTTATTTCTTTTCTTGCCTTTTTGCACTGGCTAGGACTACCAGCACAATACTAAATAAAACTGGTGAGAGATGATAGGCTGTCTACTTCCTGATCTTAACATAAAAGGCATTCAGTCTCATACCATTAAATACGATGTTGGCTGTAGATTTTTCATAGATGCTCTTTATCAGGCTGAGGATGTTCTTTTCCATCCCACACTTTGCTGAGAGACTTTAATATGAATTCTATTTTTATAAGATATTTTGGTGAGTATGAAATTCTAGGCTAGGAGATTTGTTCTTTTAGTACTGTTAAAATGTCATCCCATAGTCTGTTGGCTTCCATAGTTTCTATTGAGAAGACAGTTCTCAGGCCTATTGATGCTACACTAAAAGAAAAGTATCTTACTTTCTCTGGCTACTTTTTAGTTTTTCCCTCTAACTTTGGTTTTCAGCAGTATGATTCAGTGTGGTTCCTTTGTAGGTTTTTGTTTTTTTGGCTTAGGTTTGCTGAGCTTTTTAAATCTGTGGGTTGATTTTTCACCAGTTTTGGAAATTTCTCAGACATTATCTCTGTGCAAATTGTTTCTGTATCATTCTTTTCCCTTTCTACTTTTGGGACTTGAATTGCATGCATTTTAGATATTTTGAACAGGTTCCACAATCTTTGGTACTCTTTTTTACTTCTAATTATTATTTTCCTCTGTGATTCACTTTGGTTTTCTATTAATCTGCCTTCCTTCCACTCATCCTTTCTTATTTATACTCATCCAAAAAGTTCTTAAGTTCACATACTATATTTTTTCAGTTCTGAAATGTTAATTTATTCTTTTTTTTAAACATAGATTCCAATTCTCTCTTAAAATTTTTCATTTCTTATATTTTGTCTATTTTTTTCTCTATTTGGGGAGGAGATGTATTTATCATAATTAATTTAAGGTCCCTGTCTGGTAATTATGATATCTGTGTCTCTGTTTCTACTCTTTTTTTTTCCTCCTCACTTGGTCTTATTTAATTTTTTAAACTTGTCTCATACATTCTGTTTGGGTACTGGGCATTGAAGATGAACAATTTTTAAAGCTGTGAATGATTTATCTTCCTCCAGGAAGAGTTGTACTCTTCTAGCAGAGTACCAATGGGTCATCCGTGTTGTAGTTTGGTTGTTGGTTCTTATGCCTCATCTATTCCAATTTTGCTTTTACATTTAGGGTTTATTCATTACCCCTAGAGCCTGGCATTTCCAAGGTCTCAACTAAAGTCCTGGAGGACTTACCAATGCCCATCCACTTAGATAGAGCTTAAATGCCAACCTCTGACTCTCCAACATCATGTGGCTGCTGAAACCATCTGCAGCTCTGTAGCATCTCATCTGCTGTACTCCTCTGGGTTCTCCCATCTAAGTATTAACCAGACCCAACCCTGCTTAGCTTCCAAGATCAAATGAGATCGGACATATTCAGGGGCCGTAGACTTTTCTGGTTTCTCTAAGTCCTTCCTTACCCATGCACAATTTAGGAGTTGGTCAAGGACTTGAAGGGAATTTATATGCGGATTTTGATGTTCTGTCTCTGCAGTACCGATTTTGCCCCTCAGGTTCCAGCTACTTTGCTTACCCAGATTCCAACTGTGTATCCCCTCAACCTAGTAAGACTTCTCTTTTCTAACTGAGCTTTATTCTCTAGTCCTGCAAATTGAGAAATGCCCTCAGGTAAAAAGCTGGGGTTCTGTGAAACTCACCTCATGAGCCTTCCTTCTCTCAAGGACTGCAGTTCTTCAAGGTCTGACTTTGGTTGCTCTCTGAAGCCTTCAAACAATTGTATTACATATATTGCCCAGGTTTTACAGTTGTCTTTGGCAGGATGTCTAGTTCCAAATGAGCCATTCTGTCATAGCTGAAACTTTAAAGTCCTCTTTGAATGTTTGAGGTAACATACACTATTAATAGCAGAATCACAGTGCAGGTCCTAGGATTTTAGAGTGGACTCATTCGTGCTTTTTCTATAGATAACTATCCTCCTTTTGAGAAATAGTTTCTGGTCCTAGTGCAGACTTAATAACCAGGGAACACTTAATAACTATGTGTCCTGAGCTGTGCTTATGTATTGGGTATTAATTTGAATAAATAAAATATAAAATTGGATATGTACAGAAACAGTCTATCATCACTTGCAAGTAATAAAGTCATATTAGCTCAAGCAGTTCATGAAGGCACAAGTAAATTGCATGAGCAGGTGGCTCAGACTCCCATTACACACGATCTTGCTACATAGACACCTTCCCATCAGCTCTAACATACAGCCTCATGGGAAATTTCCTATAAACGATTTTCTCAAGAAGAAAAAAATTTAGTCCTGATTTACAGATAGTTCTTCAAAATATGCTGAGACCAGCCCAAAGTGGACTGCTGCTGCATTATAACCCCATTCAGGAGGTCACAGAAGGATCAATAAGAAAGTAAATCCTGTCAGTGGGCAGAATCTTGGGCACTGCCTCTGGCTTTTTGCCTGGTAGGCTCACCTCATTTAGAAGGTAAAATGGGCAGAGGTATGGATCTATGCAGGTTTATGGGCAATAGTTAATGGTTTTGCTGGGATATGAAAGAACTTGGAAATAACAAGATAAGATTGATAAAGAGGAGGTCTAGAGAAGAGTTAATGTATTAGATCTCTCAGAATGGGCACAAACTGTGAAGATATTTGGTAACTATTTACCAAAGAGTGTCTAAAAAGCTCTCTAAAATCAGCAAGAGTGGAAAAAGTCAGGTAGACAAGATGATCCATTCCAGGGATATCAGTCAGACTCACAATGAGAATGAAGGATACGCCATTGGAGTAAAGTGCTGAGCCTTCGAGGGCTATTAACAATGCTCTCCTCATTATCGGCAAAGCCTAGGGACATCCTTCCACCCTCTAGGAGATGCCAGAGAGTTGATCCCTGAGGGATGGTGGATGTGGTGCGTAATGGGAGCACCGTCTGGAGGGAAGCACCCCAGGGGGCCTCCCTACAGGAGGGGCTAAGGATTTCATGGGCCATGACTCATCCTTCAACAAGGCTTTGCACAGAGACCTCACAGGAAACACCATTGTGGACCAGGCTTAACAGGTGAGAAGGGCTAGGGATGGAGTGCCCAGAGATAGGAAGAGAAAGCTGGGGTAGGGAGACAGGCACAGGGAGGCCAGAGCCTATAAATCTGGGCCAGGGATCAGGAAGACTGGTTGGGTGTGCACAAGAGGCAGGCAACCAAGACCCATGATGGCTGTGCATACATAGGCTGTGGAACCTTGGATCAAATATCCAGGTAGGTCTGGGCAAGGGAGTACATTCACAGATAAGATTCAAATAATCTCGGCCAAGGGCTTCCCACAAGAAGGCAAGACTGATGACAGTGGTAACCACTGAAAATACTAGCAAACTTTGTGCTCTTACATGTCCCAGGCTCTCATGTAAGCTTTGTCCAAGCATTCTCTCCATAAAGACTAAGAGTAACCCCAGGAGATCACAAAGAGGGAAAAGGGCTCAGAAAGGGGAAGTGACTTGCCCAAAGTCACACAGTTGGAGGTAGGAGCTGGGATTGCAATCCAGTCCTTTCTGACACACAAGTGCATACACTTAACCTCAAAGGTCCCTGTGACAGAGTAAAGGTAAAGAACCCGACTGGCAGCAGGTACTCACTAGGTAGATGAGCCATTGCCCTCTCCCTTAGAGACAGGGACCATGTGGCATTTGCTCTGCTAAACACGGAGGGGACACTTTAAATGGGCTCATTGAATTGGAAACACCTCAGAAATCTTTTTCTCTATGCATCTCACTGCATAGATGAGAAAACCAAGGTTCAGGGGCCCAAAGTCACCGCAGCAAGTGGCAGAGCTGGTCCAAGAGCCAGGACTCTCGGTTGCCAAGCAGGGCTCAGTCCCTTACAGCAGTCTGGCTCTAGAACAACCTCTGCTCTCACTCCTCACCAGCTGTGGCTTTGAATAATAGCCTGTCATTCTCTAATCTCCAGTTTCTCATTTGTTGAAGGGGCATAACCACTCTGTGGCAGGGCTAGATGAGAAGTGATGATGAACATAAAGTACACGTGATGTCAGGTTGGACATTCAGGTGATTGGGGTTTTTTGTTGTTGTTTGTTTATTTGTTTGTTTGTTTTTCCTCTGTCCCCACCAGCACTATAATAGGTTCACAGACAATCTTGATGGGGAGAACCTACTGCGACAAGTTCTGTGCCCTGAGAAAGAGCACCCTTTAGGCCTTAAACACAGGGCTGCATCACCCAGATGTAGTATATAATTCAAAATAAAACAAGAATGGTGCTTTGAAATATCAAAGAGTAAATTGTTTCAGGAAGTAGTTTTGATGCCCCTGCTTTGTGGTGACCCACCACATGCCTGGTCTTCCTATCGAATAGTCCAGCACCGCCTGGCAGTGAAAAGCATGTGCCTCCTCTCCACCCAGGTCTCAGCATCCCTACCTCCATCTGCAAAGCAGTGGGACAGAGGAGGCAGGAGAGGGGCAGCTGGACTTGATGGCCCCTTAGGACCCCTCTGGCTTCAACCCCCTGCATTTCTGCCCTTCAAATTCCCTGCTCTGCCTCACCTGGGGCTGTCAGCCATGACTGCCTAACAGAGATGTCCAGGGCAGTGCAGTTCACATTCCTTTGGGTGTAAGAAAAAAACCTGGTGATTGAACTTGTTTGATGGGGTTCGGTTAACTAAGGAATAATGCCTTCAACTTGGCATAAAGTAGATTTACTCTTTTACTAGGTCTTGGAGGCTGACTTCTGGAACATTATTTCAAACAAGGATTTGCACTGCCAGATACCAATTCTTAATTTAGCACTTACCCTATAGAGACTCAGATAAAAATCTGAAATATAGATTCATCTGATATTATCAATGAAGAAACAGAAAGAGAAATAGAAGACTTTGGTCTGAATATTTTCTCCCCTGTAAATTAAACTTCTGGATTCTCCAGGAAATGTGGCATAGAAGAAAGAGTCCTGTCCGGGGAAACAAAACCTGCATTTGGGTGTTTACAACCATACTTGTGGCACCTGAGAAAGTCTCTGCTCAGTCTCTGGTGTTCAGGGGTGGGGTGTGGGGAGTTGGTTGGCCTTGAAAATAAAAAATACTTTTCCGGTTTTTACAATGGTGATTTTATGCATCAGAGCTATTATGAGAAGAGAGAGAAAGTAGAAATGACTAGTAAAATAATAGGGACATTGCTCATGGAATCATCAGGATCAATAAGGCAGTCATACCATTGTCAACATGGACTTGCCTGGGGGTGGTCACTTAGTCAGAGGAACAATTCTAAAGTGCAGACATAGGATAAAGACAGTATTTCTGTTAGCTAAAACGTCCCAGGTCTGTGGATTAAAAACACTCCCATCTGACTCCTCTGGGAGGCGTTCTTTGGCTTTTGAGTAGCTACTGCAAGCAGATCTTCAGTTCCTCTCTATCAGCCATGCCTCTCAAGGCTTCTCAGGTCACATAACAACTTCTGGGCAGGAACTAGGGAAGCCTGCTGGGTGGTGGGCATGCAATGGTTAAACAGGAACACTTGCTGAGCTGCAGCAGCCAGTAAAGAGGCAAGTTAGTTCAATGTAGTAACACAGATACGGTCTTGGATTCTCTGTTGCAACCCAGCAGTGGGAGACCATTATAGGTTCACACTCCAATCAAGAATAACTTCCCACCAGAAACATTTTCAGTGTCACTTCCTTCACTTTAACATGACAAAGAGCCCCACACCCAGGGACAGTATGCAGAGTACTCAACTTAGATGGAGACAACAGAACCACTACACCAAGCAAACAAGAGAGAAAGGAGCCGTTCCCTGCTTAATATTTATGATGGAAAAACAGCATGTTACTGTAACCCTCGGAGAAATCAGCCCTCCTTAGCAACGTGGTGACAAAGATGTCACTTTAAAAAAAACTTAAAGCAAATGCCTGAAGAGAAAGGAGTTTAGAGGCCTGGTTTAAGATATCCGATACCGCCCAAAGGATCATATGGGACATGGAAAAGAGAACCCGCAGAAGTTCTTCTATAACACTTACCACAATTGCAATTAAATAATTATGTGATTCATTGCTTAATGTATTTCTCGACCACTAGAATTTCAGGTACATGAGGTTGGAGACCTTCTCTGTCCTGTTCAGCTTATCTACTATATACCCAGCATGTAACATGCGGTTTTGTATTTCATAGGAACTTTTTCCATACTTGATTAAAAAAGGAAAGAGGGATAGGATGAAGACAGGGCCGGTCATCTGCCAGTTGTAAATAAATGTGGTTACACTAATTATACAGTGGTCATTATGTAATTCTTATTCCAGAATCACTAATTGTTCTGTTTTCCAGATGTGAATGTTCCCAGTTGTTTTCAATACCCACCTCCTGAGCATCTAGCTTAACCTACCATGCAGACTACAGCCTGTAATGGATCAGAGGACTCCTCAATCATCTTCTACCTTATGGGCATCCCCTCTCTGCCAAAATCCCTCTTCCTTCCTGTCTTCTTTGTCTTTCTCCTCCTCTATCTGCTCATCCTGGTAGGTAACACCCTGATCCTGGTGGCTGTGGTGGTAGAGCCCAGCCTCCACAAGCCCATGTACTTCTTCCTGATCAACCTCTCTGTCTTGGACATCCTTTTCACCACAACCACCATCCCCAAGATGTTGTCCCTACTCTTACTTGGGGACCGTTTCCTCAGCTTCCCTGCCTGTTTCCTGCAGATGTACCTCTTCCACAGCTTCTCCTGCTCAGAAGCCTTCACCCTGGTGGTCATGGCCTATGATCGTTATGTGGCGATCTGCCGTCCACTGCACTACCCTGTCCACATGACCCCACAGAACAATGCTATACTGGCAGCCAGTGCCTGGCTCACTGCCCTTCTCCTGCCCATCGCAGCAGTGGTGCAGACATCCCAAATGGCTTTTAACAACATTGCTCACATCTACCACTGCTTTTGTGACCACTTGGCTGTGGTCCAGGCCTCCTGCTCTGACACCACACAGTGTGGTGTCATTCACGCCCCTGCTCCTGGTGCTTCTCTCCTATGCCCACATCCTGGCCTCAGTGCTTCGCATCAGATCCAGAGAAGGACGCTCAAAAGCCTTCTCCACCTGCAGCTCTCACCTGCTGGTGGTTGGCACCTACTACTCATCCATTGCGATTGCCTATGTGGCCTATAGGGCTGACCTGCCCCTGGACTTCCACATCATGGGCAATGTGGTGTATGCTATTCTCACACCTGTTCTCAACCCTCTCATTTACACACTGAGGAACAAGGATGTCAAAGCAGCCATTACCAAAATGGCATGTCTTCGAGGCCCAAAGAATGAGAAACCTTGATTCATATGTGTAACTTGATCCATTCACGAACACCAATAACAATAGAGGGAAAAGTGGACAATTCAGGCAAGTCAGATAGTTAGAATAATAATTCTAAAAATATAATCTTAGGTATTCTTCTATTGTAATAAAATAATTACTTCCTTTTCTTAATTCACAGACAAAATGGATGGGATTTTTCTATTTAATTCTTAAACTATGAATCCCAAATTTCACAAGACTGTGAATATAATGTGGTCACATTTCCATTAATTCAAATGATTTTTATTCTCAGAGACCCCAAGTATTTAACTAGCAAAAAATTCAATCTTTTCCCTTGTATATCTTCTTCCTATATTTCTAAATGTCCTCAGGACTGTTGACACATAAATGTGAATCAGTCTTGCCCTTTTTGCTAAAACAGCAACTTAGAAACCTCCTGATACTGATATCATTTCAATCCTTGTTGCCTGAAAATTCATGGCCACAACCAATATTTCTACACAGTCACACGAGAAATTTATCTCAGATATCTAGGCCTTCATGGTGTCATTAAAGAGCATTCCCTTCCTCTAGTTTATGCTTAGGCGAGTGGCGTCCCTTACTAAACCCAGGTGGGCACCAAAGCATTAGAGTTCTTTTCATTCTCAGCCACACCATAGTTGTCACACTCATGACAATGGGGAGCTAAGTGGAGAAGTTTCCTCTTATCGAGAGGATGCTGTGTCCAAAATCTCTACTCATTCTCAAAATACAACCCTAGGAATTCTTCTTTCTGGCCTTAGTGGCCAGGGTCTTTATTCTCCTCCCCTATGCTACTTTTTCTCTTGAAGATTTGTAAGGCTTGTCCATCCAGGGACATATAGAGCATATAGTGAAAAGTGTTTGCAAGAAACTCAGGTGACAGATATCCTCATCTCTGGCTTATTACAAATACTCCCATTCCAATTTTTAGGGTCTAAGTTTTTGCCAAAGTACTAACTTTAACCATATCCCCAATGTATAAATTCAGTGTAGATGAAGATTTAATTGTTAATGTAGTTCAACGAAGGTTAGGGTCTATTCTTAGACTCAGGTATCAATCGTCTTGGAGATCCTGCTATAGTCAGAAAGGGCTTCCTGAAGCAGAATGCTAGAAAAGCTCTAAGTTTCCTTGTGTACTGACCCTGGGTAACTGGAATTGAGACTCACGTTCTTCTATCTAAACCTTATTCAGTCTGCAGCGCTTCTGTTCCGCAATCCTTGAAATTGATATCTAGACCACAGTAGGACCACAATCCTCAAGGTCTAAAGGAGACTTTAATAAGTTGCCTTGCCTCTGAGTTTCATGAGCTATTAGAATTTAACCTAAGAACATGGAGAGAAAATTTTTTGCTCTCTATTCTACTACCACCCAATAAACTACTCTGAAAGTATCTCCATGTTACCATCGAAGTTCTGTTTTGTGCAACTTCTCTTCTGGTACCAACTTCAGTATCAGTTCAGAGCTTTGGTTTCCTGATGACATCTTTTCATCTTCAGTTCCCCTTCTAGATGGAACAATAAATTAATCATGTGGAGAGTAGATCATAGTGATATGGAATTCCAGGCTAGTTCCACCCCCACTTACTCTTTCCTTGTGGCTCTGCCTAAACACTTCTCATGAGTGGACATGGAAGAACAACAACAACAATAATGTGTTCACCTGTGGCCTTACCTACTAATTGGCACAGTTTCTCTGTATTTCCCCATTAAAAAAAAAATAGTTTCAACTTTTGTGTATCAAAGGACATGATCAAGAAAGTAAAAAGGCAACTTACAGAATGAAAAAAAACATTTGCAAATTATATATCTGATAAGGGATTAATATCCAGAAGATATAAAGAAATCTTACCACTCAACAGCAAAAGAACAAAACAACCCAATTCAAAAAGTGGGCAAAAGACTCAAATAGGCATTTCTCTGAAGAAGAGATACAAATGGAAAATTAGCATATGAAAACATGCTCAACATCACTGGCCATCAGGCAAATCAAAACCACAATGAGATACCACTTCACACCCATTGGGATGGCTATTATCAAAAAATGGAAAATAACAAGCATTGGTGAGGATGTGGAAAAATTGGAACCCTTGGGGGAAAATAATAGTACAGGCACTGTAGAAAACAATATGGTGGTTCTTCAAAAAATTAAATATAAAATTACTAAATGATGCATCAATTCACTTCTAGGTATATATTTGAAAGAATTGAAAGCAAGGTCTTGAGGGACATTTGTACACCTACGTTTAGAGAGGTATTATTCACAATAGCCAAAAAGTGGAACCAACCCAATGTCCATCAACAGATAAACAAATAAACAAAATGTGGTATATACATACAATGGAATATAATTCAGCTTTACAAAGGTATAAAATTCTGAAACATACTACAACATGGATAAACCTCAAAGGCATTATGTTTAGTGAAATAAGCCACAAAAGGACACAAAAGGACAAATATTTGTCACAAAAAGACAAATATTGTACAATTCCACTTGTATAAGATACTTGGAATAGTCGAATTACAAAGACAGAAAGTAAAACAATGGTTACTAGGAGTTGGCAGAAGGATGGGGGAGAGTTGTTGTTTTATGTGTACAGGTATCTATTT
>NW_006494614.1:46464095-46471860 GCF_000325575.1 Pteropus alecto | reverse complement strand
GGGGTGGGAGGTTGGGGGGCTGGGAGAATGGGGTGAAGGGTTAAAGAAGTACAAATTAATAGTCAATAGATGGTCATGGGGAATGGGGAGCATGGCATAGAGAATGCAGTTATCAGTAATATATTGACTATGTGGAAAACCAGAAGAGAGAAGGAGCAATTAAGGGAATTATTTTATAAACTATAAAAATGTCTAATCAATGTACTGTATACGATAAACTTAATTTAAAAAATTAAAAAATAAAAAAAGTGGTTAAATAGGTAAATTTTATGTTATGTATATTTTACCACAATAAAAAAAAATTTTTTAATTTTTAAATGAGGCCATAGGTCACAGGTCCCTGAGTATCCTTGAAGCTGACTGCCCATTTGTTTGATACCCACCTCTGAAGATTTAGCTGTGGCCAGAGGGAAATGCATAGCGTTTAATCACACGATTTAACATAACACAAGAATTAGTGGAGCGGTTTGCCTTAAGAAGTGGGGTGGGAGGGCAGGCATTTGGAGCTTGGTACACTTCAGGGAATCATTCCCCTATCTGTATCAAGTGCTTGTTGTGAAGATTTGAGTGAGAACAGGTAATTTCATCTCTCAAATATCTCTAGACTGCCCCTCTGCCTGTGTGCCCACTCTTTATTCCATAAGCGGCCAGAATGGGATTTCTGTCATACAAATCTGGTCACTTTATCACCCTCAATGTAACTGAAAAGCTCTCTCTGATCTGGCCTTCAATGACCTCTTTGACCTCAAATCTCACCATTGCCTTTCTCGTGGCAATTCTGAACTTCTTTCAGTTTCACAAACACACCAAGTTCTCATTCTCATCAATAACTCACTCTTCTCTCTTCCTTTTTGTCTATTTCAGCTGAAATCTTACTCAGGCTTCTCCTGAAACATCCTCTTTGACAGAGCTTGACCTGGCACTTCACCCTGAAATGTGAGGTAGATGCCATTCATATGTGCCCCTCGGCACTTTATAATTTCTCATCAAGGCATTTTTTTATTTTTTATTTTTGTACCTTAGGAGAAGACAGCTCTGAGCACATTATACTCATTAGTCTGTGCAAGATCCTTATTTGTTTTATTCATCTTCCTCTTTACCTCTAACCCTACACCCCCAACAGTCCCCATCCCATTCCCCTTTCCCACCTAACCATCCATTCTGATGAGTTCGATGTGTGTCCATAAATATAAGCATATCTTTGTAAAATATGTAGTGTTGTTTTATGCATGTATACTTTAAATTTACATAAAAAGAATTTATGTTACATGACTCAGTTTATTTCTTACATTTTCACTCAATTCTATGTTTTAGATCTGACTATGCTGCTATTTATACATCTAGTTTCATTAGTTCCAATTGACGTATAATATTTTATAGAATAATTTCATCAAATTCTCCTTTTCTCCTAGTGGAGGACACCTAAATTGCCTCCAATTCTTCGCTCTCACAATGACTTCATGAATGTCCTGTATATGTCATTTTATGGACCCATGAAGGATTTTCCTTGGACTATATATAACAAGGAGTCAGGTTAGTCATAGGGTATACATAAATTTAGCTAAATGTAGTCTTTCCTCATTATTTGCAGATTCTTTCCTCAGTATTTGCAAATTTCATACTCACTAACCCGAAACTAATACTCATAGCACTTTCAGGATTATTCATGGACATGCCCAGAGCAGAAAAATATCTGAGGCATCCATGCACACTCTCCCAGTTGAGATCTAACAAGGCAACACTCTGCCTTCTTGTTTCAGCTCATAGTGTAAACAGGTGTTTCCATAGTCTATATAGTGCCATGTTTTTTGCATTTTTATGCTTTTTTTGGGGGGGGGCGGGCGTGATTTTACTGCTTAAGATGGTACCCAGGCATAGTGTTGAAGTGCTGTCTAGGGCTCCTAAGTACAAAAAGTCTATGGAGAAAATATATGTGTTAGATAAGCTTCATTCAAGCATTGAATGAAGTTGGTCAAGTTCAATGTTAATTTATCAATAGTATATATTAAATAAGGTGTTTTAAACAGAAAAACCCACAAAGCAAGGTTATGTATGTGATCAGTTGATGAAAATGCTGTGACCAGAAGCAACTTTATAGAATATTACTACCACAAATAACCAGAATTGACTGTACTTTGATATTGTTTCCTAGAATGATTGTATCATTTACACTTCCAGCAGCAATGGACTATATAGTTCTCATCTCCTCACATCCTTACTAACATTTGGTACTACCAAAGTTTCTAATTTTTTGCCATCCTTATCAGGCTGCAATAGTACTTCACTCTGTTTAATTTACATATCTCTGATTATTAATGGATCATCTCTGTAAATATTTGCTAGCAGCCAGCATTTCCCCTTATGTGAATTACTTATTGAGAACCTTTGCTCATTTTCTTTGGATTTCCTGTATTATTTTATTGCTTTCGGGACATCTTTATATTTGTTCTTTGGCAACTTTAATAAATATTGCAAATATGTTTTCAAATTTGTGATCTGTCCTTCCCTGAGCAGAAATTCTTAACTCTGATAAACTCAAACCCATCACGTTTTTTACCTTTTGGTACATGAGTTTTTAGCCTTTCCTTACCACTATCTCACCAAGGTATTCCTCCAACATTTTCTTTCATTCGCTTGCTAGTTTTATCTTTCACATTTATATCTTGAATTCATGTAGAATTCCTCTCTTTAATGTGTAAGGTAGGACTTCTGTTTTATTTTTCTTCATATTGGAAGCCATTTTTTCTCAAATCTATCTAAAAAGCTATCTTTCCTTATTATTTTATGGTGCTATCTTTATCATTTTCAAATTGCTATACACTTTATCT
This sequence comes from Pteropus alecto, assembly GCF_000325575.1. NCBI lineage: Eukaryota > Metazoa > Chordata > Mammalia > Chiroptera > Pteropodidae > Pteropus > Pteropus alecto. The sequence continues at coordinate 46,469,032 of NW_006494614.1, read as the reverse complement.
ACCTCTGAGCTATCTATTTTGTTCTATTATATATTTGCCTATGGTTATGCCAGCACATATTATCTTATTATTAAAGCTTTGCAGTATGTCTTTTTACCTATCTGATTGAGAAAACCTCTTCTCACTTTTCATGGTTTTTTTTTTTTTTAATTCACTTACCTATTTGTTTGTCTTTGTTCTTTCATTTAAATTTTGGCATTTGCAAGCTCCCTCAAAAATCTAGCAAAAAATTTTTATGCTACCCCTCTCATTTATTTGATATAACTCCCTATTTGTTCAAATCTTCTTTTATGTCTTTCATTCAAATTTTTTATTTTTTTCAACAAACATGATAGTCATTTTTGATAGTATGAACCTCATTTGTGTTACTATTGTAAAAGGCATTAAAATTTTTTTCTAGTTGTTAGGTTAGAAAAAATACCAGTTTCTAGCTAGTCTAAGAGGTTTCCAATCATAGCCTTTATCACACTGAATTACAACTAACTACCTTGTTATTATTTGTATGTATTCTTCATTAGACGCTGAGCAACATGTGGTCTTTTACATCTCCGTATGCCCAGCACCTCTCACAGGGCCTGCCACACAGTAGTAGCTTAATAAGTGGTTCAACCCTTGGCATGTAGTGTCAATCATCATTAATTCCCTCCCACTCTCTGAACAATCATCTCATCAGATGCCTTGTCATAAAGACGGATCTCCTCATGCCCAAAGAGAGAGAGGATGTGTTTCCCAAGGACTGTGATTAAATTAAAGAAAATTGGAGCCAGAGCCCAGGTCTCCTGGCTGAGAGCCATTTCATTTCCATTAAGCTATCTCTGCTCATTAAGTATCCCTCCTCTTAACCTCATGGGAAGAACAGATTCTTTGAAAGATGGAGCAAAGAGAGCAAAGTTATCATTTGAGTCCTTGGATCAGCCATGTTTGAAGCCAAACTATCCCCTTGGAATTTCCAGTTAAGTGAACAAACAGATCCCATGTTTTACCCAAGCTGTCGTGTTAGACATTTGTCATTATGTTGAGCAAGAGACCAAGGTTCAAATTAAGCCTTGCTATGTATCCTTCTCCAAGTTCTTACCCATCTCTTCTCTCTCTGTAAGATGAGGGACTTGGACCAGGATGTCCTTAAGGGCTCTTCTAAATTAGACCCTCTAGGATGCTAAAAAGTTGCTTATAGATCTAGAGGTCTCAATGCTCTTAAAAGGGCTGGCTTTAGTGGATATTTTGAATTAACTACTTTCTTCACAGCCCTTTCCTTTGAATCAAATTGGTAATATTTACTCATTCAACAAACATCTATAAAGAAAAAAAACTATAGTGAGGCATAGGAAATAGATAAACAAGACAAAATTCTTGTCCCAGTGGAGTCTATATTGAAGTGAGAGCTCAGTCAACAAATGCAGAAATAAACAAGGTAATTACAGTTTATGTAGTGCTATTAAAGAAATAAAGCATCAGGTACATAGGTGGTAGAGCTAGAGTTATTTCAAGTAAGCCACTTTCCCATTATGGCCCCTATTTCTTTCTCTGGAAGGGGTAGGGGAGGGGATGAGCGCAGGGTGATTTTCCTGCTACAAGGCTATGATAGTGAGAAAACAAGAGTTGTTGCAGGGAACACACCCATGCTCTGGTTGAGGAGAGCAGACTCACTCAAAACACAGAGCGAAGGGGGAATGGATGAGAAAGGGAGGAGAGAAGGAGTGAGAACCAATAACCAATATCACTGAGCACTTACTCCAGGCCATGCACTGTGTCCAGGGCCCTAGGTCATTGTTTCTAAGTTTCACAACAAACCAGTAATGTAAGCGTAGCTGTCTCCATTTTACAGAGGGAGAAACTGGGGTTCTGAGAGATGATGTGACTTTACGAAGTGGCAGAAAGAGGATTCAAGATCAGGTTACCCTGACTACAAATCTGATGCTGGTTCAGCATCAGATTTAAATAATATACAAAGAAGTAAATAATATACTGAGACTTTGCATTCTGTTGGAAGGAATGGGAATGGAAGAGACGTGAGAGGGCCGAAAGTTCAGAAAAGTCTTCCTGGAGCAGGTGGTTTGTAAGCTGGGCCTTTGAGTGTGTGAGGGTTTGAAACAAAGAAGAAGAGAGAGAAGCAGAGAGCATGGGGCATTGGACTGAGACCTGGCCACTGGATCAAGTGAGGAGTACATAAAGGTGGTTCAGGAAAGATAAGGCTGGAAATTTGGATTGGCCCAATCAAGAGCCTGGGGTGCCTTATTGAGGAGTATGGTCTTGGTTCCTGGACATTTGGGAGCTGTAAGAGATGGGATAACAGGAGACAGACATAGCACCGGAGAGTAGATTTGGAGTCAAAAGACATAGAGCGGAGTTGTGGTTCTCTCATTTATCAGCTTTGTGAGAGAGTCCTAATTAATTAAACAGTTTACTTCATTTCTCTGAACCTTAAATACCTCATTTAAAACATGCCCGACTTAAAGAGTTGTGTCCATTACTGTATCCTCAAGCACCTGATTCAGGATCCATCATTTAGTAGATGTTCCACAGATGTTAATTAAATGAACTAAGATTAAAAACTCTCTGTTCCAAAGATCTAAATATAAGAACTAAAAGTATAAAACTCTTAGAAGAAAATATAGAGGAAAAGCTTCATGATACTGGATTTGGCAATGATTTTTTGGATATGACAATGAAAGCATAGGCAACAAAAGAAAAAATAAATTGAGCTTCATTAAAATGAAAGTCTTTTCTCGTCAAAGTATGCTTATCAAGGGAGTAAAAAGGCAACCCACAGAATGAAAGAAAATATTTGTAAAGCATATATCTCATAAGAGATTAACATCCAAAATATATAAAGAACTCCTATAACTCAGCAACAGCAATAAAAATACACCCCAATTTAAAAATTGGCAAAAGACTTCAATAGACATTTCTCCAAATAAGATATACAAATGGCCAATAAGCACATGAAATGATGCTCAACATCATTAAGTATTAGGGAAACGCAAATCAAAACCACAATGAAATAGCACATCACACTCATTAAGATGCTCATTATCGAAAAAGAAAAAACAGAAAACAAGATTTGGTGAGGATGTGGAAAACTGGAACCATGTTCATTGCTGATGGATCATGAATGTAAAGGCCTAGCCTAGGGCTTAGCCTCTAGTGAATGCCCAGTATAGGACAATACTGTGGTGGTGAGGGTGATTTCTGTGATGAGAAAAATGCACTTCATACAGTGTAACACTGAAGTCGTTTTAGATGATGAAACAGTTCTGTGATTATCTTTGCACTTGTACTTTTCCTGTAAGGTTACTGGAGCACCAGAAGTTACTGGGTACCCCCAGAGGGACCCAACCCAGTGGAGGATGGATGGGCCTGCCTCAAGCACATACATACATACCTACTGCCCCTCTCCCCACCGCCCAAGCTTCGAGATACCTTAATTGGCCTCCAGAGGGGAAACAGAGCTCATTGAAGAGTCCTAATTAATCCCTGGAAATTTGGGTCCCCACATTATCCTCTCGCTCCATTCCAACTCCCCAGTTACCTGTTCTGAGCAAGAAAGGAACTTTGCAGACACACCCCAAGGAGAAAGAGGCCTTGGGAGGATCACATGTGTGGTCTGTGCCAACTGTCGTAATGAGGCCCTGGGAGAACCTGTCTCATCAAGGCAGACCCAGAACTTGGAAGTAAATGCTAAATACTCTTCCCAGCACCTGTTCTGGCTGCACTCCCAAACTCACCTTTGCCCCTTGTGAGAGGCATGTGTATACTCATCTGGCTTCCCCAGTGGCATCTAATTTGGGCATCTCTGTTCATTCAGCTCTTTCAATCCCATGGTTGTAGTGACATGGTCTGTGTCACTTCCCTGGCAGGGTGTCATCACAGGAGGTCCTGCCTTCACAAGAGCTATTTCCATCATACACTTCTGCTCATCCTTCATGGCCCAGAGCAAATACTTCTCTGTGAAGTTATAGCCAAGTGCAAGAGAGGCCACCTTGTCCTCTGTGGAGCACCCAGTGTGTGGCTCCTAGGATAGCTCTTAGCACTATAGGCCCTGGTAATGTCCATATCACTCGTCCTAGCCAGACTCCAGATCCACAAGTGAGTAGAAAATGGATCTGAGGCAGAGGAGGCCTCATCTCAGTTCTACTCTTCTATCGTCTTTACTCCAAAGTAGATATTCTGCATGTTATTTTAAAACAGGTTCTGTAGTCAAATAAAATTAAGAAACAAGACATAAAAATTTTCTTACTGCATGATTCCTCAGAGCCTTTACTATGTCCATGTCCATTGTGAATCTCTAAAAGGTTATGGGGATGCAACAGTTCCTAAATTTTTTGACTACAGGCCTTTTTGACTCCTGAGTATCGTATGAGACCAATATCCTATAGAATCACTTTGGAAAATCCTGACTGAGGTTACGATGCCCACGTACCCAGTCCAACTGGAGGAAAAATCATTTTAGAGCTTTACCTTGTACCATATGCCCAAATAAATGCCCAAACAAGTGAGTTAAAAAATGAAATGTTAATATGTAACAAAAAAAACTAAAGAAAATGTAGTCATAGACTGTGGATTCCCCAAGCCTGGCGCTGAGCCCACAGTGCTTTGTCATTATTTGCAGAATGAACACAGGGTTATGATGTCACTGACAGAAATGTTATGTAAGTAACATTCAATTTTGCTTCTTGAACAGGCTGATTCAGTTGTTAGACTGATGAAGTTTTATTTTGGCCGTATTCCTTATATGAAATTATATCTAGGAAAAAAGTAACCTCACACTTGGAAAAGCTCTCTAATGGTGGCACTTAATGTGACCATCACATTGGGCCTGAATAAAATAGCCTTTCATCCAAAACAGTGACTTCGGCCCTGAAACAATGGTTCCATGGAAGGAGGACAGGGGCCTGGGGAGAATCTCCTGGCCCGTCCCCTGTGAGGGCAGTCTTCCT
>NW_006494614.1:46444454-46463045 GCF_000325575.1 Pteropus alecto | reverse complement strand
CCCAGCATTTGAAGGCTTGGCAAAGAAGAAGTCCTCAGTGTGTGTCAGATGGATGGATGGATGGATGGATGGATGGATGGATGGATGGATGGATGGATAAATGAGTGGGTGGAAGAACAAGTAAATAGATAAATGAGATGGCGTCAAGGTTATGCAGAGACTCCCCTATAGGGAAGCCTGCTTCCTAGTACTCTCCTGCCACCACCTCGGTCCCCCAGGTCAAACCTAAGTTCTGTCCTTAATCCTTCATCCTTCAACCCAGCACCTGCTATGCATCTTGGGTTGGACACCACTGTCAGATCTCTCACATCATAGTCTTCTCTCCATGCGCATGACCTCCACCCACCTTGAGCGTCATTGTCCTTCTCTGGCATCATGACCCCAACCTCCTTCCTGACCTTCCTGTCTTCTGTGGCTCTCCCCAGTCCAAATTTTTTTGGATTTTATAATTAACATGATATTTGCTTTCTCACATAACTATTCCTGTTCCTGTCCACTTTCGTTGCTACGCATCGGTGATCATTCTAGAATACAAGTGTGACCATGCTATTCCCTACTTGAAAGCCTTTATTCCATGTCTACCTCCTGTAGGATAAAGTCTGAACTCTTTGGTCTGGCACTCAGGGCCTTGTCTAGCCTGTCTCCAAACTACTAATCTATGGTGTTCACTTAGCCCAGGCCCACCAGCCTATATCACAGCCTTTATGCAAATCCCCTCATGGCAGATGGATCACGAAGAAGTCTTCTTTCCTGGTGAATGAATTTGAAATGGTGTCATTGAGGGCAGATATCATCAGATCTAAGCATAGACACAGAGAGAGGCAGAAGCAGAAGGAAGACTTTAGTGGAATGTGGTCTAGATGGTGCCTTTGTGCAGTGCACAACTTTTGCTGCAGCCCAGATATGATGTATATTCTTGTATAGGGAGGAAGTAGGAAGTGTCCTCTTGTCCATAGCCTTTCTCCTGCAGGGCAGGCTGTGCCCAACTCTTTTTACTGAGCACAGTCACTCCTCTCTGGCTCTGCAAAATCTCTGTTCAAGTCTTCTGCTTGAGGAGAAATGTGGTATACTGAGAGGGCTCCTGGCTGGGGACTTAGGGCTTTGGATTCTGGTCTCAGGCCTGGCTATACATTCTGGAGCAACTGGGCAAATCCTACCTATCTTTTGCCTCAGTCAGGTAATGAACAGAGACCTGCAGCCACTAATGGGACAGAAACAACAAGGGGCCCCAATGAGAATGGGAACCCAATCAGCAGAAGCTTCTACCCCTCCCTGAGTCCCTCCTGTTGAGTTCTCTCACCCCAACCACTGAGGGCAGAGGCTGGAGAGCTGGGATTCCTCTTCCTGCCCAAGCCCCTGGAGTTTCTATCTCCTCTACAGCCCTATTCGAGCCCTGTGCCCCCACCCCAGAAAGCAAACACAAGAGGATCCCCAGCTCTGGCTCTGCATTGACTCACTGTGTGGCCACTGCCCCTCTCTGGGCCTCAGTTTCTCCATCTGTACAATGGGAGATTATAGGAGGTCACCTCTGAGCCCCCTATGGTTCAGATATTCTCTTGTCAGCAGGAGGCAGAACAGGCAGCATCATTCGTACTGAGGCCCTGGGGACTCCATGGAACAGGCCCCCAGTAGGACTCAGAACTCCAGAAGCTCTGGAGGGGCCCAGGCACAGGGCTGACTCCACCCAGTGCTGTACTCGGGGACCCAAGGCCTCCTAGTGGCCAATTTTGGGAAAGCCCAGGCCTGGTGTCAAAGCTGAAGAGAGGGCAGAAAGAACAGCTTGAGCAAAGATATGGAAGAGGGAAGTGAGGAGGCAAGCCTGAAAGGTAGAGACAGTTGAGAGACAGAAGGACAAGACAGGGCCAGGTCATGCAAGATCTTAAATACCAACCTAAGGAGCTCAACTGAGGACAGTGGGTCAACTGAGGAAGTGTTTGGCACAGGGGAGAGGGTCAGCATGGTCAGATATATGCTTTAGAAGAATCACTTTGACTAGAGTATGGAGAGGGGTGGATGGAGGCTGGGAGACCAGCAAGGAGGCTATTGCACTGGTCCGGAAGAAAAGAGGAGTATCGAGGTAAGGCATGTCCATAATTGGAAGGGGAGGGTGGATTAGGGGGACACTTAAAGGAAGAGATGACAGAACTTAGTCACTAACTGGCTCTGGGCTTAGAGACCCTAATTGCTTCATAGATCCTGTGCAGAAATCTTACAGATGGGGAAACTGAGACCTGGAGATGGTCAATGCCCTGCCCAAAGTCACACAACAAGGTAGTAGTGAGACTGGTCTGACTCCCAGCCCCAGACACTTTCCTCATAATGGCACAAATAGCAATAGTACTATGCAGGTTTCACTATGCAGGCCTCGAATGCCAAACTTTGGAATTTGAACTGTTCCCATGAGACGTTGGGAGCCATGGAAGGTTCTTAATATTTGGCAGTATTTCATGTTTCTTTGCATTCCCCCAAAGGGAACCTTCCACCATTGCTAAAATGCACAACCTGGCTGCTTGGAGGCCAACCTAACCCCCTCAGTCTTTATATAGAAGAGAGAAGCATCCTCTCGTCTTTACAAGTAGAAAGTACAAAGCCCAGAGAGGTAGGTAAAGAGATTCGAATTAGAGCCACACAGCAAGTTAATAGCCTGAGTTTCCCCAAATCCCAATACAGCTCTCCCATAGCTTGGTAATAAAACTCAGAAACCTGAAATTAAGGCCTTGGAGAAGGAAAGGTCTAACCCAAGGTCATCACAAGCAGGTGGCAGAAGCAAGACCTTGGGCCTGAGTTAGACCCCTGGGGCCAGTGCAGCAATCAACTAGCTGGTCTCCCCTCCACGGCTGCAGTCTTGTGAGGAATTCTGTGTCCTGCCTCCCTCCCTCAGCAGTCATTGTGCCCCCATCAGTCTTGCCAGGGTCCAGTGCCAGGACATCTCCAGGCTGCTTTTAATTATGAGCCAATAAATATAAGATGTGCTGCGTGACAAGTGGTCCACCCCCACTGCACCCTTGGTGCCAGCCTCTGCACCAAGGAAGATTGGATTTTGTGTCATTCATTTTTTATCTCTAGTCCATGTCGGATAAGGAGATACAGGATGTGGGTAATGGATAATTTTATCGTTCCCTCACTTATCGGGCGCAGCACTGAAATGGGGTATGTGTTGTCTTCAGGTTGTCTGCTGCCCTCGCGTGGAGAGATCCCTCATTCCAAGCCACAACCCCTGGGCGTTTGCTCTCCGCTGGGGCAAAATGATACGTGTAGAGGAAAGAGTCCTAAGCAGGAGGAAAAATGACCTGGGTTCGAGCTTTGGCTTTGCTGCTTACCCACTGTTGTCTGAAAACATTTTGTGAGGCCTTCTCTGAGCCACGCCTTGTGTAGAAGCCTACTTGCTCCCTGCCCTCAAGGAGCTGGCAGCCAATTCCAAGTAAACAGACATCCCATGGAGGGCAGGGTGGCATATGTTGGCACTGGGTCTGAAGGGTGAGGATTTGCCAAGTGGGAAGTCGGGGAAGGGAGGGAAAAGAGATGTCCAGGTGGAGGCAGAGGGAGCTGCTTGAATAAAACATGGAAGAAGACAGAGTGACCATGTGCTTAGGGAACCGTGGGTATGCCTGGGGCATAGGGTAGATGGAATAGGAGAGAGAGACGTTTTAGGCAGTTAAGTATCATCATCAGATCTGCATTTTCGAAAAATCTCAACTACTGCCTGAAAAGCAGATTTTGGGGTAGTGATAGAGAAGGAAAGGTAGGGAATTCAGTGAGGAGGCTGATGCAATGGTCCAGGAAAGAGACGATAATCTCCTGGATTAGAGCAATAACAGTGAATCCAGAAGTCGTCACCATCATCATCATCATCGTAATGAACACTATCGTTAGGTGTTACTATGGGACAGGCACAGTGCTGGGTGTTTACATCATTACTTCTAATCTTCACAACAACTCTTCAAAGTGGTTATTATCCCCATTTCATAGATAAGGAAATTAAGCCCTGGGCGAATTAAGAGAGTTGCGCAAAGTCATATAGCCAATAAGTCGCAAGGACAGGATTTCAACCCAAGGTCTGTCTCACCCTATAACCCATACTCTTTATACTATGGTCTTTCTGGAATGGGAGGCAGTCTCCAGAGAGTCTAAGGAAGCATGGAATTTATCTTATTTTTGCAACTGGTTGGATGTGAAAAGCAAAAGACAGAGAGGGTCCAAGGAAGTTGTCCAGGCTTCTGGCCAGGGAGACTGGGTAGAGAGGAGGACTGTAGGAAGAGAAGTAGATTTGGGAGCAGTGAATAGGTTTGGTTTGGCCACTTGAATTAGAGGGCATTTTAATATTTGAGCACACAGCCAAGACCTAACCTGGAGACAGAGATTTGGAAATCATTGACAAACAGGTAGTCAGAGTTGTTTTAGTGGATTACATCATTAGAGGGAGCATGTACACTGAATGGAAGATCGAGGTTGGAAATTTGAAGAATACATCCCTTGGAGGATGAGCAGAAGGAGGGTAGGTCAGAGATCAGAGTGGTGTAATGTGATATCAGCCCAGGAGGAATGGAATTGCTTCAGGAAGGTCAGTAAGTAGTCCCTGATGTTGCCGAGTAGTCAGTAATATGAAAGCTGAAAACTGGATTTAGAGACCAGCAGGCAGCGATGCATTGGGTACGCCATGCAGCAGTCACCGGGAATCTTGGCAAAGTAGTCTTCAATGGCACAGTGTAACCAAATGGCTGGAGGGGCTTATACATACCCTACCCATAGCCCCGAATTATCTCTCTGCACTAGGCTTTAGGTAAGGATGGGATGTCTTTTGTTTCTGGCACACTAGTGACTCCTATCCAATCTCTCCCAGAAATCCTGAGCCAGGTGAGGAAAGTAGCAGTGTTAGAAAGAGAGATAGAGATGTGAAGGCAAGAAAAAAGAAAATCGTAGGAGGATGAGAGAAAGAATGAGAAATGCATAAAGACTGTTAGGGAGGCATGGTAACTGAGAAATCACCAAGAAGGAAAGACTTTATTTTGATGCTGTTTTCTAAAAAGTATAGTTACCAAGAAAGAGGGCACAACCCACCATGACTGAATATTAAATGAATGAAGAATAGTAAGAACTGTGCATACCTAGTGAAATGAAACAGTGCAAGTGTCAGTCTGTTGCCTTTAAAAACACTTGGACTGTTGCCTTTACACTAAAATGACACATTGGCTCGGTATAATATTAGAATGCACGTGAGCAGAAAAGCAGAATTCGAGCTGGATGGAGAAGACTTGACTCCAGCGTCATCAATTGGGTTATGCTAAAGTACTCAGTGTTTGCTTTTGCAACTTTTTAATCTTGATGAAAAATTTGTCACAGAACTACTAGAGCTGTAACATATTTTACAAGTTCCACAGCTAATTTCAGGTTTGATTGACAGATTTTTTTTTTTAGGATGTCGATGGGCATATTTTTTTCCTCTGGAAAAGTGAGGAGACAATCTCTATATGTTAAGGGCAGTTTAAGCAGAATGGGAGGAGTGGAGGCCAGTGTGAAGGGGTGAGGAAGTGAGGACAGCAAGTGGAGAAACTCAGGAAGATGGGCTGTGCTGTGACAGTGGGAAATAAAGAGGAGCAGCTAGAGTAATATGGGATGGAGGACATTTTTGAGATGGAAAAGTCATAAACATGTTGAATGTTAAGGAGCTAGTTGAGAGAGAGAATTTAAAGATGGGAGGGAGTGATTGATGGAACCAATTCCTGGAGGAAGTGAGCAGAAAATGGACTCCAGGGTCCTAAATTGGAGGGGGGACAGCTTCATGGCCACTGTACAATATGGCACTGTAAGAACTTGGGGTCCATAGTGAGATAGTCTGGCTTTGAAACCTGGCTTCATCAGGATGACGTGACTTTGGTCAAGTTACTTAACCTAAGGCAGAGGTGTCGATTCCTTATTTCTAAAATGGGGATACTGACAGTGTATGTCCCATAGACTTATTATGAAGATCAAATGAGTTGATAAATGTAAAGTACTTAGAACAGTATCTGGCACATATTAAGTGCTTGATAAAAGTTCACTGTTAGCAGTCAATATAAATTAGAGGTTAGCTAACTCATCTTGTTAAGCTAGACAGAAGTGGGGGAATGTTGGTGTGGCCAATGGAAATTCCACTCGGAAGGAATGATGATAGAGCTCACACCAATAGCTTTATTCTTGCACCAAGTTTTGGAGTTCGAGCTGGCTTGACCTCATTTTACCATGCCAAACCTCGGTTCTTTCATGTGGACAAGGCTCCATCTCAAGGGGGATTGCGAAGGGCCAGGCACTTAGAGCTGCTCAATGAATGGTGGCTACTTACGATTATCACCTACTTCCTTCGCAGTGACACAGACCTTGACAAGAGGTCTGCTGAGAGGCAGAGCAGAGCTGGGGTTTGGATATTTAAATGAAAGAAAGTTTTCTAGGATGCAGAGTGGGGAGTGCTGGGTTCTACAGAGGGTCTGCATAGGCCAATCACCTCACCCCAAATTCAGGCTAGCCAGGAGAGAAAGAGAAGCCAAGAAATTTGCAGGGGTGAGGGAGTCCAAAGCTGGAGGCCTTCACAAAGGTAGAGGCAAGAAGAAGCCAGGAGAAAGGTTTATGGTATGAGAGCAGGTTTGCTGAGTTTCCTTCAGTCAAACTTTTCTGAATTCTTACAGCACACCAGGGGCCATGTGTGCCATTTATGTACATGAGCTCATCCAACCCTAATGCCCCTCATCCAGTACGAGGCACGTCAGCCAGTCCAAGGGTCTGTTTCTCCCATAGATCTAGGAAGAACTTGTGACCTCCTCATCAGTTGCAGACTGTAATTGGTTCTACAATCTCTGGCAAGGTTGGGCAGGACAGATGACCAGAGCCAATTAGACTCTCTCTGTCATGCATATGAATTGGGAAGGTTAGGGCTTCTGGTAGTAAGAAAGGAGAGCTACAAGGTGGCCTAGCAAGAGGAACCATAGAGCTGAGTTACAGCCAGAAGAGATCACATGTAAACAAATTTTGTGGGAGAGCAGAGCCTCTGAGGAAGGAGAAACTGCAAGGCAGAGAGGAGAGAGAAGGAATCAGCCTAAGCAGTGGGAGATGAGCAGATAGCAACAGAGACCCACTGACGAAGGGGTGGGGAGAGGCACCGAAGTGGCCTGCGTCCCTCCCAATGGTTCGGTCCAGTTCCAGGCCCCAGAGCTGGCTCTTTCCCCAATTCCCCTTTGTCTACATAGGCTCAAGTGATTTTCCTGTCAAATAAATCCCCCTTTTTTTTTTTTTTTTTTTTTGCAATTAAAGTACACTCCATTTTGCAGATGAGAAAACTAAAGCTGAGATGGGAAATGAATGGTTACACGCAGCTACATGCAGCTACACGTAGCTACACGCAGCTACACGCAGCTACACGCAGCTAGCTGGCTAAGTGGCAGAGCTAGACTTAGAATCCAAAAGCCTTCTTTCTCCAGAGCCCACTCCTGCTTCTTCCTTAGCCCCAAGTGAACCAGGCCCCCATCTCTTTATCCCCAGCTTTTACCCTCAGACTTTATGGCCCCTGAAAGAGGGGGGATGGCAAACCCCTTAAAACCCAGCCAGAGTCCTGCCAAGTGGGGAGATGCCAGCAAGAGGCTCTCGTGGCTGGGAGAGGTGGCTAGACTCAGGACTGATTTGTTCTCCAAATCTGCCTTCCCCTCAGGGCCTCTTTTTGGAATCCCCCAACTCCTAGTCCCTTTTGGGTTTTCCCATCCCACTGGGGCCCCTTGCTATTCATGTAGAAAGTGCCTACAGTGGCTGGGCATCAAGTTTTAGGTCTCCGAGGAGGGGATGAAGGAGCTTGCAGGATCCAAGCAGTGGGAACAAGGGCCAGACCAGGTGTGAGAACAAGTTTCTCCAGAGTGGCTCCCAGGTCTCTACAGGGCTCGATAATCTCCTTGGATCTCACAACTTCTTGGTAAAGTCAGCAGCATCACCTCCATTTTATACCGGGGAAAACTGAGGCTCAGAGATATTAAGTCACCTTCTCAAAGCTACATAGCCAGTAAGAAACGAAGTTGGGATTTCCCCTCAGGCCTCCTGACTCCACATGCAGGCATCTCCTGCTGCTATCGCTATCCATTTTCCCCTGGAACTAGCCAAGCTCAGAGAAGAGATCTCACCCTGCTCTGCCGTGGAACAGCTTGGCTCTGGGCCAGCCGCCTCCCTCTGTAGGTCTCAGTTGAGCAGGGAGGGGTCACTGGATTTCTAAGGACTGCCCGGTGGGTTACAGTCTCCACGGCAGAGCATCTCCCAGGCCTCTCTCCTTCCTCTCTAATAATTAATCTCCAGCCAACAGCCCCAGTTGCAGTGCTTTCATCATCCAATTACCGAAGTTGCTGGCGTAATAAATCTTGGTCACATAAATGCAGGCAAATCTGCAGCTATTTTCATGGTCATTACTGTGCATAAGACATTGAAACTCAGGTTATTTGCTCTTTTTGATGTGGAGTCTTGCCCCCCACCCCCATCTTTCCTGCCTTCTTTCATTTCTCACTGGTAGCTGTCCCACCTTCCCACCCTCATCACCCCCCTAACCACACACGCCTCTCTTCCCCTCTCCTATCTGTAGGCAGTGAGGCCAAGATCAGAAGACTCTGTGTGACCTTGGCCAAGTCAATTCACCTCTCTGAGCTTCTATTTCTTCACCTGTAAAACGGAAATAATATTACTGACTTGATAAGATTTTGTGAAAATTAAATAAACCAAGTGCAGTGTACACTTCACTGGTGGCACATAGGATGTTCGTTGATGGTCTCTGCTATTTTTTTTTAAGAGCTACGTATTTATTTCAACGTGTGTTAGGAAAAACATAACTAAGATATCAAACCTGTGATCTCATGAGAATTATTACTTAGGAGACAGTGAAATTAGGTATATACATAAAATATGCTAAAGAAAATATGAAGAATAATAATACATGGATTTAGCAAAAATTATGGAGGAGACCTGAGAATGAGAAAAGTTTGAAAACCTTGAAATAATGGCTGTTCAGTGCTTACAGTGATACATATTGGTTCTGTTCACCATATCCCCCCCTTCCTATGGCAGGAGCTACAGAGGGAGGGGACCCCTTCCTGCTCTGAGAGACAACAGATCTAACCCAGGGTGCGGCGGGGCAGGGGGGTGTGTCACCTCAAGGCCTTTCATTCACATGAGAAAGCTTCCCCGATGCCTGCTCCACACAGGCTCTGTGATGAGTGCTGGGGACACAGAGCTCATATGGCAGGTCCCTGCCCCACGGAGGGGGCCCCAGTCTCCCTCACTCGGAATGAAACCCTTTTAGGGTGAACCAAAGTAGCTGACTTTTGCTTGCCAGGATGTAGAGTAGGACTTTCTCTGAGGCCTCTGATTTGTGGAATAGTAGTGAAGGCCCAAGCTGAGGACAAGAGGCTCTAAGACCACAGTCTGTAAAGAGAAATCCAAAGGATGACTCTCCTTCCTCTTCTTTTCTCTTCTCTTCTCTCTTGCTCACACTCGCAGACACACACACACACACACACACAGGACTTACGTGGGAAAAGGGGAGCGGACTTTCTCTGAGGCCTCTGATTTGTGGAATAGTAGTGAAGGCCCAAGCTGAGGACAAGAGGCTCTAAGACCACAGTCTGTAAAGAGAAATCCAAAGGATGACTCTCCTTCCTCTTCTTTTCTCTTCTCTTCTCTCTTGCTCACACTCACACACACACACACACACACACACACACGACTTACGTGGGAAAAGGGGAGAAGTTGGCTGTAACCTTGTGAGGAGTGCTCTGTCTGTTTGTGCTGAGAAATTACTGCCATGATAGTGAAGAGTGTTCCAGAGGCCCTCGTAGACATTCGGCATGCCTGCCAGAAAGGAAACCTTGCCTTCTTATCCAGGCAGAAAGCTTGGTAGGCTGGAAGCCCACAGGCCTACTCTAGGGCTGCCACTGAGCAGCACAGAACCTGGGATGAAGTTTCTAGGAGAGCAAGCCAGTGACAGGACTCCCACGAAAGGGGTCCGTTCCAGCCAGCAGCAATGGCAGGAGCATGATGAGGTGTTCCAGGAAGGATTCAGAGGAACCACTCCCCCCACCTCAATTCTTTCTGGGTGCAGGCAGGCATGAGAGAAGATCACAGCAGTTCCCACGCTCCACACAAAGAAACACTCAGCTCCCATCTCTGAACAGAGCCTTGGCAACAGAGGGAGCAGAGGGGAAAGAACGTTGTGCCAAAAAATCATGCCCACGATCTCTCATCTAACCAGGGGCCCACAGGTCCACAGGTCTAAAATGCAACTGGACTGAAGCAGATCGCGTGCTCATGCGCATACACAGAACTTTCTCCTCTGGAAAGCCATGGCCCCTGTCTGGCATCAGTTTCCCCTTGGGGACAACAGAATTAATAAACGATGCCTCAGGGCAGTTTTGAAAAACTGGCAGAGATTGCTGCTCTCTCGCCAACCACAGGCATTGCTGTTTAAGCTTCCAGGTTATCTGTGGTCAGCAGGCAGTTAAGGGAGATTGCCACCTGGTGGTTAAAATTGGCAGTGCCACGGAGCTACAGTCGAAACTGGTCTGGGAGGCCGCAGGCTCAGAGTCAGGACTGACTCTAACCAAATGAAATTGGGCAAGTCAGTGCCCCTCTCCGAGCCCCACTTTTCTCACCTCAAATGTGGGACAATGATGCCAGCCTTGCAGGGCCATAGTGAGCATTAAACAAAACAATCGCACTGATGTACCTGTCCTGGGCTGGCCCTTAGCAGGACTAAGAGCCAG
This sequence comes from Pteropus alecto, assembly GCF_000325575.1. Classification (NCBI taxonomy): domain Eukaryota; kingdom Metazoa; phylum Chordata; class Mammalia; order Chiroptera; family Pteropodidae; genus Pteropus; species Pteropus alecto. The sequence continues at coordinate 46,452,288 of NW_006494614.1, read as the reverse complement.
GGTCAGGCCCAGGAATCAGAGGGGCAGGGAGGCACTCAGAGATCCCAGCTCCTCAGTTTCCTCTCACTGGCCCCATCTACGATTGTCGTTCTATGTGCGGGGAACTGTTCTTAACCCACACTTGGACAGCTCCTCGGGTTACAGAAGTTCAGAAATGTGAAATGCTGACCCCAGAGGGTCTCTGGACCACCTGGTTCCAGCTTCAGTTTCATCACTAAGCTGCTGCGTGACCTTTGACAAGGCACCTGGTCAATGTTAAGCCTCTACTTCCTCTTTCCTCTTCTATACAAAACTCTCTTTCCTTGAGGAGAAGTGAGGAGTGATTGAGCAGCCCTGACAAGACAAAGTGGGGCCCATGGCCACTACCGATGCCAGGCCCCTCCTCGGAAAGGGAGCGGATAACTCCCTGTCTGTCCCATTGCATCACATGAACACACTCTCAATCCTTGTGTTATTGTGTCCATCTTACAGAGAACAAATGCAGGCTCAAAGAGTTTAATAAATTGCCCAAAGTCTCACTCGGCTGGTTTTAGGGTTTGTTTTGTTTTGTTTTGTTTTGTTTTGTTTTGTTTCGGTTTGGTTTGGTTTCATTTGGTTTTGTTTGGTTTTTAAGGAAGAAAGGAAGGAAGGAAAGAGGAAGGTAAGGGAAGGAGAGCTAAGAAAGAAAAAGCTAGCATCTAATTAGGACTAAAACCTTTTACCTCTGCTCTAAGCTGCCTCTTGATTCCCAGTATTTGGCCCTATTCAATGAATTACATTCTCCTAAATATCATTTAAATGTTGCTCTCTCTACTTCCCAGTCATCACAGATAAAATATTTTATTAATCTCTATCTATAGGCCAGAGGTCCCATTGTCAAGTACAGAGGCCTCTTTTGAAAGTGGTCTGGAGCACCCCGTATTTAGATGTAGGGTATCCATATCCCAGACCCAGGCCAACCTCTCTCAGACACGGCAAGCAGGAAAGTCAGCACTTGACTACAGCATCCCCCAAAGAAGCCAGGCATGGGATCCCCAGCCAGAGCTTAACCCTACCTCAGACACCCAAACCCAGGCTTTCCCATGGTCTACCCAGTACTAATTAGAAGAAGGTGCACCCTCCAGGTAGTACCACCCTTATAGGTGCATGGCTTATGGAGCTCCGTATGGCTGGATTTGGGGCCCCAGTTGCTTCTTGGCTGGGCACTTATGTGTGGTACACCTACAGCAGCAGCCCTGCACAAATACATCACCTACCTGAATTCCTGAATCTGGAACCCATCTGTCCCTAGCTGGCAGGTTCAGCCTCAGCTCCCCAGCAAGTGTAAGTGCATCTGCAGCTATAGATCCTTGTCAGCCCCCACTGGGCTCAGGGAGGTCTGATGAGGACCTTCCCCATCTCCTGACTCTGGGCTGCGTATCAGGCCTGTACCTTCTATTTGCAGCTCCTGAAATACTGGGATACTCACTGAACTGGAAAGCAAATGTGGAGCCCTACACCCAAGTCCCCCACCCTACCTCCTGAGAGCTACTTTCCTGCAAGGGGGAATTTCCGCTTGAGGGATGGAACACAGATGACACATCAGACTCTGGCTTCACTCACTTGAAGGTTCAGCTTCCCCTTGAGGTCTTCTCTCACTGATCCCTGCTGCCACCACTACACTGGCCCTTGGGAGCCTCACTCTCCACCTCCAAGGCTCCAGGTCCAGGGTGCCCACCCAGCAGTCCCTCATCCAACAGTACAGTGGCCACCAGGCTGCAGTGTTCAGGTCAGGCTTTATGAAAGGTTTTTGAGGAACATCACAGAACATGGCATGAACCTGGATTACTGGAATGGCAAAGAAGGTGATCCTCAGCTCTAGCCTGCATTCCTCTTAATGAAACCCCCCTGAGTCCAGGGTTCACTTTAACTTGAGGCACTTAGATTCCCTGAAGTATCGAACTGCAGGAGTGAAGTCGGGAAAGTTTCCACCTTTGAGTTTCCAATTTGGGAGAACTTCTACTTCTCTAAGTGATTGAAACTGGAATGACCATTAATTCACTCAACAAATATTATAGAGTACCTACTATGCTAGAGGATGAAATAATATGGTGAACAGATGGGCATGGCACCCTCCTCTCAAAGCTCATGCCTGTCTATAGGACTTGGCCTTCACCCAAACCCCATGGCCTACAACCATTATTCAATTTCAGGCTAAAGAGAGGGATATCAGCTGACAGTAACAAGGACCTTTGCCTTATGGCCACATACGGCGTGACCACCAAGGGTAGAACATGACAGTCCAGACCAGACACGGGGGCAGATTACTGTCTGACTGAAGGGTACCATGTAGCCCCACTGCCCTTGCTCCCTGAATCTCACATTTGACTGTTAAACCCATGGAGTTCAGCAATCTGTAGTTTGGCAGCTGCCCAGACTTAGCTTATGCTCTGTACTAATCTTCACTGTCCCATTTGCAGACATAAAAAGCCCCACTTCACAGAGCCGAGTCCCAAGGCCTCTTTGTCCACTGCCTACCAGAACTTGGCTGCACCCAAGAGTCCTGCAAACCTGCTCTACAGATGGAAGAGCACCCTATGCCCACAGGCCCAGGTCTGTGTCCAAGCTCTGGTGTCACCTTTAATCTCCATAAGATTTGGCAAGAACATCAGTAGGAATCCCAGGTAATTCTATGCTACGGGAAAAGCTGAGCTTCTGACCTAGGGAAGATACAGCTGACTGGCAGGCTAGAGAGCCAAGTTAGACACCTGTTTGGGAACTGAAACTTGGTTCCATATGTACATTAGTAGTAGTGGTCTATGTTCCTCCTACCCCATGGCACAGGCAAGAGTGTGAGTAGGAAGTAGGTGAGGTAATAGATGAACAGTTAAGTACTGTAACATAATACTACTTAGAGTAGTTCACAGACCTGTAGCATCAGCATTACTTTCGAGCTTGTTAGAAATTCAAATTCTCAGGCCCACCCCAGACCTACTGAATTAGATTTTTGGGGAGGGAGGCAGGAACCTATTTTTTTAAACCTCTCCAGGTGATTCTATGCATGCATAAACTTGACAAGTTCTGCTAACACACTGTGCATATGTGATTGGCTAATATGATTGCTACAGGGAAAAATCATAACAATTCTGGCAGCTCCCATTTTTGAAATATCTACTCTGTGCCAGACATATAGTATTTAAACTTAGATGATCTAAGTTCAAAAATTTAGATTATCTACGTTCAAATACATAATCTTGTCAACAGCCCTATGAGATGTGTTTATTATCCCAGTTTTCACAGATGAAGAAATTATAGCTAAGATATTTGCCCAAGTTATTGAACCTTTCCAAGGCTCAATTTCCTTGTCTGTAGGTTGGGGACACATATGTCTTACTTGCCTAGTTGTGGGGATTAGAGACAATGTATGGAGGACCTTTCACATCGAACGATGGCCACTGGGTACAATTCCAGGGACTGGCCCACAGTGGGGAAAATGGAAAAAGGCAGAGGCAGCACTACTATCTCCAACTTGTGGCTCAAAGATCTGCCCAGCGCCTGCATGCCCCTGACCTTCTCACTCAGCACTAAGTCAGCTTCACCTGCTGTCAAGTTCTATGTTTACCCCTCAAGGGAATTCATGCTCTCATTTCTGATTCTATTCCTAGGTGATGACAATAAAATCTATGTTTAGGATGACTATGTCTTGGAAGGCAGATGCTCTGAAGGTTGGGGTACTGGAAAGTAATCTCCAGCTAGATCTGGGCTTCCAAGGAAGAAAAGCTACTGCATTTTTCTTTTTTGAAATAGAAGGGGAAGATCTTTGGTTTGAGAGACCACACTCCAGTGCAAATGTGAGACACATTATTACTACAGGGATCATCACCACCAGCCTCTTACCAGCTGCTGAATGCCCACCATTTCCCAAGGACTTAATGCCTCACATCAATCTATAAGGTATCACCCCAAGTTTTGCCTCTTAGTTGCCATATGACAAAAATATAGGTTTGGAATCAGATCTGGCTTCATCACTTATAGGTGTGTGACATTGAGAACATTATCATGTAACCTTGTTGAGTCTCAACTTACCTATCTCTAAAATGGGTTGTTGAATTAAATGAATATATATAACTTAAAGCACAAAATGGATACTTTATGAATGTTATTCCCTTGCATCCTTTTTTCCTATACTGTGCTATGCCTGGCTCTATGGTGGGCACATAGAACGGAGATGAATCAGACCATCTCCCTTCCAACTTGGGGCTGAGATTTCCCTCTTCTATACCCAGGCTGAGTCATTCCTCATAGTAAAGTTGCAAAAGGTCTGGGGAAAAGTCAGAAGTTGGGCAAATAATAAGGCCAAATTGCTGAGGACATGATGGAGGTGAGGCAAGGAGGCTGTCCAGCCTTGGAATGCCCTCCTCAGTGGGCCCCGCCTTCCTCCCCTCTATTCATCACTCTCATTTTCAGCATTCAACTCTCAAATGTTGCCAATGCTGATGGAGAATGGAGACCAATGGGTGAAAGGTAATTTATCCACTATTTATATGACATGGCACTGTTTCCCAAACCCTTCTGAGGACTCACTAGCTCATCACATCCACACCACTCCCTGCTGAGTGGCAGAGCAAGGATCACACACCTGCTATAGCTGAATGAATGGGTCTCCAGAGAGGGCTAGTGACTGGCAAAAAGTCGTCCATCACGTCAGTGGCAAGATCTAGGACAAGGAGCCTGGACTCTTGACTCTTTCTAGTCCAGCGTCCATCACGTCAGTGGCAAGATCTAGGACAAGGATCCTGGACTCTTGACTCTTTCTAGTCCAGTCTTTTCTTCATTCTATCCCAGTGTCTCTCCTGGTAATGTACACTTTAGATAATACTGTTGATTAAACTTTAGTAGACTGTATTAAAAGTTAATTTCTCATGGCTGTAATGCTGCTCCAGGTAGTGACTAACAGATTGTAGCACCAATTAAATTTTCTGTGAAAAATGTATTTGTACTCCTTTGGTTGCAAGATATATACATCCAACTCAAACTAGCTTAAGAAATATAGGTTCTCATAACAGGTATAATAAGGAACAAAGTTAAATCCATGGCATCGACTATTTTGTACTCCATTTTGGTATAAGGATATGTTTTCTGATAATTGGATTTATTTTATCTATTATTTATGGTATTTAAAATGTTCAAAAGGATCAGTTATACTAAATTTGTAAGTGGCATTTATGTTTAAGGCAGCTTAATAAAATCTTATCGTTTAAATGTTCAAGAGGTTTTCCACGTTTTATTGAATATGTTTAATAAATTGAGCTCTAAAGTTTATGTAGTACTGTGTATTCTTCTCAAACCCAGAGGTCCTTCAGACATTATGCAATTTAACAAAACAGAAAAATAAAATACATCATTAGGTTAAAAATTATATAATTGTAAAGCTATTTTAAGAGGTAAATAAGCAATTCTCTAAACTTCATACTCTTTCATCATATGACTCAGTGCTATGACCAAAGATATGCCCATTTGAAACTTTTTCAGTAATCCATTTGTTTTAAAAATCAGACTGAACTACTAACAGAACTGGAGGAGCTATGTTGAAACGGCTGGTGGAATCAGTAGTGCCTTAAGCATCCCAATGGAAGAAACAAAAAGTCAAGCAAAAATCTAAGTTGAAGCTGTCACCCCACTTCATTGTAGTAAATGACTGTGGCCTCTCCAGCTACCATCTGAGAATAATCTTGAGGTGTTTTGAAAAAAGAAATGACTTGCAGTGACAAGCAAGGGGCTGGTGTCAGATGGGGGATTCTGTACAGCCTGGTGCCTCCACTTAAGAGCTAAGTGTAAATATGCAACCAAACCAGTCATGGTCATCTCTGCCCTGCTTCCTGCAATTGGTATAACTATGTTCAAGTAATAATGTGTAAAAGTGCAAAGGATTATTATTAATAAAGTTTTCTGAAAGTAAAAGTTCTTATGAAAAGCAATAAAGCATATCAAATCCATTCTTTGAAGAGTTGGGTACAAACTATATGTAAGTATTAGGATGATAATGATCTCACAGTTTCTTTAATAACAACAAAACCAGTAGTCACCAGAATTACACTCTTTATTCAACTTCTTTGTTTCAAAGAGTCACGGTGGTTTTCACAGTACAGAGAGCATTTCTGGCACCTGGTATCAGAGCCAAGGCACGCTGAGCCTCAGCATCTCCCTCCGAGTCCTGGAGGAGTGGCAGTTATAGAAAATCCAGTCAGAAACAGAAGGGGAATACCAGTGAAATGAGAACTCCAAATCAAGGCTTGGCTTTGGGCTTGAGCTGTGATCCTTGGGACAGCCAGGTGGGACCAAGCTCAACCCAGAGAAAAAGCTCATTCCCAGGAAATACTGTGACTGACTCGGAAGCAGGCAAGCACAGAGCAGACTCATTTAGGGTGAATGTTTTAGCAGGTTTATAGTACTATGAATTCACAGAGGGATGCAACATACTCCTCCTCCATGCTGGGGAACTCACTCTAGCCTTTCCAATTAACTCCAGAAGGCCAAGGGTCTTTAACTCCTTTTATTAATTAATTCAGCATAATTTTACTGCTGTCTATTCTGTGCCAGGCCTTGCACTGTGTGCAGAGGACAGAGAGAGGACTGAGACAGAGTCCTTATCTTCCGGAAATTCAGAATATGACAGAAAAATCATATATTTGTAGATAAGCCATTGTTATTCAATATAAAAAGGACACAGTGAGGAGTCAGACAGACTTGGCCCTCAAGGTGTTCACAGCCTAGCAGAGGTCTCCAGGGCACAACACAGATGACAACACAAGACAGCCCGTGTTAAGGACCAAAGGGAGGCTCAGACTGTGCATTCTGGCAGCACAGGGAAAGATGACACATCTACTGAATAAGGCAGCGGGAAAAATTCACGGCCTACTGGAGAAAACTGAGCAGCCTAAACTGGCTGAAGTGGAAGTACTGAACCCCACTGTTCTAGAGAGGAGGTTGTGCAGCCTCAGGCTGGCCTCTCCGTGTCCCTCAGGCTAACAGACAGGAAGGGTGCAAGGTCTCTTACCAATGGCTGCAGTTGCATATCCTGTGGATATCTGAGGGTAGACTGGTGACCAGGAAAAAAGGTCCAAATAACAAGGGCCAAATAACAAAAGGCCTAAGGTAAATATATGGAGCCTAAGAGGAAGGAATCACGAGTTAGGGAGCATGAACAGGATCAGAAGGTTGAACAGGTGGGAGCTTGGGCTGGGTACATGCCAGCAGTAAGAGGCCCCTACTGGTGCTTTCCTGCACTTCCAGTGGTGGGCCACCTGTTAGATCCACTCTAAGGGTCCAAGGACAGAGTGGGGGCATCTGAGAGCCAAGGACCACAGTCTATGTAGTCCTTTCTTCATGCTTCCAGATTATAGGCCTTCAGTCTGCTTTCCTCTTTTCTTCACAGCTGCCATCACCTGCCCTATCTTTTCCGTTCTACCAACCTGAGAGTGACTAAAATGGGCTGTTAGGATACCAGTATCACAGTATAGGTCCCAGGGCCCTGAAGCTCTTAGGTAATTGGCACAAACAGATTTGGAGTGCCTACAGCTATTTTTGTTATCACCTGGAGCATGGATAATTGAACCAGCTTAAAGTTATAGGGCTGGGTAGGAACTTACCTGCAGCCTAACCTGCTTCCCTATGCAGGTCTCTTTCTGTTCTTCCAGGGGAACAGCTCCAGCCTATTGCCATTTCTTTTTCACAGCAACCACCATCTACACCATCTCTCTAGCCTAGGCCTCTTGCATGTGCTACTCTCTCTTCCTAAAGGTGCCAGGACTCCTATCTGCTGTTCTTTTTCTGCCCAGCTCTCATCACCTACTCTGTTCCTCTAATCCTCATTCTG
>NW_006494614.1:46441283-46444421 GCF_000325575.1 Pteropus alecto | reverse complement strand
GTGCACATAGTCCCTTTACCTATTAAGAGTTAAACAGCTAGCCACTAAGGAGAAGCAAACATGAGGCAAAGGGGAAGGAGACAATGAAGGGCAATTTAGAGTTGGATGAGACATCATATGAGTACTGGTAAAGGACATCTGTGGTCCACATTGGCATGTGACTGACGTCCTTTACTTGACTCCCTTCTTGAGTGGTCCCAAAGAAGTCTTGATATTCTCATTTTCTCCATTCTTTAGCCCTGATTGTAGAATTTAGCCATCTTCCCTATTCCCATTTGGAGTATGGTGCTCAGGAAAGCTTTGCTGAACAGGAAGTTTCTACACTCAGGAGGGGACTACCTCTTTAATCATCTCCCCTTCTGCAGTTCCTCCCCACACCACTAAGTCTGTCCACCCTCAAACCCCACCTCCCTCCACTTGCCAACTTGACAGAAGTCTTCTTTGACAGTAGGCTTCATATAAAGTAGAAGTAAGTAATCATCATTTCACCTAACAACTGAAGGTCTTACATACCAGGTTAAATGTAAATACCTTTTAGTAGGCAATGAAGAACCCCAAATGATTTTCAACCAGGGAATGGCAACAGAAAGCACCTTACATTATCCACAGGCACTCAAGAAATATTTAGATAAATGTATACATGAATGATTGAAAGATCATAGCTGACTACTGGGAAGATAACTGGCAAATGTATGAGGGGCTAAGGGAATTTTTAAAAGTCTAAAACATGGGCTTAAACCATATGCTGAAGTAGGTGAAGTTGATCTCTACTTTCCTCCTATAGGAGTCTTCTCTCATTTGACTGGTGCAACTACAACCCCCAGCCTTCTGGGCTATGTTCCACAACTAAGACTTGCTGTCCGGAGTCATTACCTAGCACCACATATATTTAACTGATACCAGTTTAAGGCATTATATTCCTAAAAAAAGAACAAAAAAGAAATCTCTCATGATAGAATTTCTCTCACAATACAAGTTATAGGAGAAACAATCTAAAGAGCAACCAATCTGGTATCATCTGAGGGACCCAGCACTGGCAAAGTTTAACCCCAAATCTATTAGACAAAGAGGCATCCTCACTTCACAAATAGCGATTTCAGTAGGTCCAAATAAACAGGCCTGATTCAGAGGTTTGAGGGTCCAGAGACCTCCCTAATGGTGAAGACCTTCTCCACCAGTAAAGGAAGTGGCTGGGCCAGAATAACAATCTGAGAAAAACAAACCTGAGGGAAACCCAGCAGCCTGCGCAAGTCCTGAGTCAAATGACCCCAGGCACAATAAAGATGCAGCTAAGACAATGACTTCAGGAGCTGCCATCACACCAACTTAGAGCCTAATATGTACAACTATCCCACCAGCTGCATTTATTTTCTTGCATTTTCTCCCTCTTCTAGTCTCATAAACTGTGAGCTCCTTGAGGGCAGAGACTGTGGGAAGTTTTGACCAATACTTTATAGTCCTAACCCATGTCTTTTTCCCATCAGAAACCATCCTAATAAATGAACTTCAAGTTCATCTTTCACTGAAGAAACAAACAATAATGAATACTAGTATTGAGCTTCTCTTTTTTTCCCTAGAAAATAATGCTTTCTGGATGAGAAAGGGAAGGTTGAGCAAAGCTACAAAGCTGGCGAAGGTAGGTTCTACTGTTTTGCCCAAGTCCTCTATGATAGAGAGCCTGTAGAGCTTTGAGCATGATTAGAAGGATATGGGTGTTTGTTATTAAAAACTGAACAAATGATCCAGATCATTCTTTGTGCTATGAAACCTACTTGTAACCTTACACCTGGATGAGTGGTGAGTCATTTGAAAAGATGAGTACTCTGATTTCCATTTTGAGATCAGAGTCCTATATGCATCCAGGACTTGCTGATCATAGAGCATACACTCTGCCTTTCCTTGGGATGGGAAGAAGAGAAATCACAGAACCAATCCTCTCATTTTACAGATGGAGACCTGAGGTCCAGAGAGTTCAGGCCACAAGTCCACAGTCCCAAAGCAAGCCAGTGACTGGCCAGGATCACATCAGCCTCCCAACTCACACAGTTCAGTGCTATTTGCACTGCAGTAGCTATGGCAAATTTTTCATTTTTGCTCTCTGGAGAGATAAAAAAAAAGGGGGGGAGGGAGCAGAATATTAAGTTTTGAGATTCTCTGTAGACTTTAGTAACCTCTGTTATCCTGGCCTTCATTATCCTGGCTGTGGTTGCCTTCTACGGTTTCCTTTCCATGGGTGGTTGGATCCTAAGCCAATTAGTTTTGAGTTGGCTCAGCGTTTCCACCAGGGCTAGTGCAGTCCCCTCGCACGTGGCTCAGGATCTCTCGATCTGTAAATAGGCGGAAGGCAATCTGCTCACATTCCCGCTTGGTCCCACACTCAAACAAACACCCAAACAAGCCATCCTCCAGAGCAGCCAAATCAGAGTAGCCACAGGGCCCACAGTGCAAGATCCAGGGGTAAGACCAGCAGGCAGCCTCCAAGGGGGTCTGATTGAGGTAGATGCCAAGGTTGACCCTTCGTTTCTTACTGGTTGGGTGTGAGTACAAGAGCCATGATTCTGACAGTGTTCTAGTTTCCTGCTGTAGCCTCAGTGAGCTGTCCAGCAGTGGGCTCTGCTGACTGGTAGAAGCATCTTTGCCAGTAGAGTCCTGGCACCCATGTGGGATCTCCAGGGGCTGGAAACTCACCACACTGCCTTGGCAGCCATGGGGGGGCTCACAGAGCTGTTGGCTCAGGGCCGGTCTCTGAAAGCATTCACCATGGTCAGTGCTGAGAGCCTCCGCGCGGCACCTGTTTGGTGTCCGGGCACTGCAATACAGCACAGGGTGGCCGGCCCTCCCGGTCACCTCTGCCACTTCGCACTCCACTGTCACCATGGGCTTAATGAATTTGCCATGGTGCCATGTGGCTCCTAAGTCATCACTGTAGATCATTAGGGAGTGAGGCCTAGCTTTACATGGTAGCTGAAAGCAAAAGAACCAGTAAGGGATGTAGTAGGCATATGCAGGGATAATCAGCCTCCCCGACTGCAGCTGAATGCCATGACCTGGGCCCACAGCAAATGTGGCCCAACGCTTCACCTCTGGGCCAATGACCTCCTGAGTCAGGTCCCGCACATCACTCCACGAATAGCCAGA
>NW_006494614.1:46423308-46441250 GCF_000325575.1 Pteropus alecto | reverse complement strand
CTGTTGACGCTCAGTGACATGGCCCCGCACACAGATGAAGAATAGGTACACACAGCCACTCTTCTGCTCCCACACAGGACAGGGGTTCATAGTCCGATGGCCAGGTAATATGGCTTCCATCAGTGGCTTCATGGGTTCCCACTAGACAAGGGTAAGGGAGAGAGAGCAGGAGTGAGAGACTAATAAGAAGACATGAGGCTCATTAAAATCATTACTTTTCAGAAAAAAGAAATGGTATTGAAATCTATAATACTGTGATGGCCCGAGTATTCAATAAATTCTTATGTTGTCTGCTCTGTCTGAAACACCCTTCCTCAGTTTGTCTATATGCCCAATTCATCACCCAAAACATAACTAAGAAGTCACCTCCTTTATGAAGCCTTCCATGAAACTCCCTCCCCCTTTTACCAACGACATCCAATCAGTGGCTTCCTCTTTATACATAAAGTAGAGTTATAGCACTTACTATAACATAGCACTTACTATATACAATTTTTTGTGACTAGCTCCCTCCCTGAACTATGACTCTTTTGAGGACAGAAACCAAATTATTCTAATTTTGTATCTCCAGTGCACAGCACATGATAGGAGCTAAATAAATATTTTTTAAAAAGACAGTAAGACACCAAAAAAAGAAGGGGAGGGGAGGGGAGAGGAAGGGAGGGAAGTGAAAGGTAGGGAAGAGAAGTGAAGGGAAGGGAAGGGAAAGGAAGGGAAGGGAAGGGAAGGGAAGAAATGCAAAGCGAAGCAGACAGGGAAGTTTTAGGCAAAGAAATGGAAATGTAAGACAAATATTTTTTTCCTTCCTCTACTACTCTGGGGAGGTATTTGTAACAGCATCATTAAAAACTCAAGCATGAAGGCAGACACCTAGTAAACTCTGCCTTCATCATTTATTGTGTGCCCCTGGGCAAGTTACTTAATCTTCCTTTATCTTAGTTTCTTCATCAGTTAAACAAGGATGTAATAACATGCTCAGGGAGGAGTTGTTGCAAGGACAAAATGAGATAATGCCTAATTGGATATAACACAAAGAAAGTCCTAATCTCCTTAATATATTTTAAAAATAATATTGGAAATTGATCAAGAAAATTTCCAGAAACCCAATAGAAATGGGCAAAAAGATCAGACAACTCACAGAAAGAGAAAAGAAAAAAGCAAATAAAAATTAAACTGACATGGTATTTTTCATCTAAGAAACTGACATCATAAACTTTGATAATCCTCTATTGGCAAAAAAAAAAAAGTGAAGAAACAGACACTCTCATATATGAAATGCAAAATGGTTCAACACTATGTAGGACATATCAAAATTACACATGCATTTATCCTTTCCCAGCATGCCTAATTGTGGCAATTTATCCTAAGATATACCTACCATCAAATTCAGTATATGTAAGATTATTCACTGTGGCATTGCTTGAAATAGCAAAATATTGCAAACGACCCAAATATTCATCAATAGGGGACTGGTTAAATGAACACACAATGAAAGGGGTGAAAAAAGAAAAAGGAAAGCCTCTCTATATTGATATGGAAAGATCTCCATAATATATTGTTAAATGAACAAAGCAAAATACAGAATATTATATGCAGTATGCTACTTTTTACATAGAAAATGTGGAGGAAAGGGACTTCCAATTACAGCAAACTATAGGTAATCTGAACCAATGCTTCCAGTGAGACTAGAATAGATCGATAAAGTATTACAACAAAAACATCTGCCTGAAAGCACCAGAGAGCAAACAAGGCAATGAAGAATCACAGGCCAAGAACTGAGAGAAGTTCATTCAAGAGGTTGGCCTGGTATTTCAAGTCCCTTTTCCCCTCAGGGTATCTCTTTAATTCTCAGAGAGATAACTGAAAGGCTGAGAAGCTGAGCAATTCATCTGATAGACTTATGGGGCTAGAAGGACAAAAAATAGAGGCTCTGATAAACCCTCATGCTTTAAGTTGGAACACTAAAGGCTAAATCCCAGGAATAAGGGTGAAACGGAGGTAGACCAGCTCTCACAACCACTCCAGAAAACTGGCTGGCATTATCTACTGAGGTGGAACATACCCTATGACCCAGTAATTCCATTTCTAGATATAAAACTAACAAAAATACATGCACATAGTACTGAAAAACACATACAAGAATATTCAGAGCAGCATTATCAATATACATAATATCTAACCCAAATAAGCAACAACAGTAAAATGGATTATCTGTACATTCATACAATGGAATACTACATAACAATGAAAATGAACAAATCACAGCTGTAACAACAATTTGGATAAACCTCAAAAATATAATATTGAACAAAGAAGCCAACCATGAAGCATAGTAATTACCTTTGGGAAGGACAAAGGTGGCATAACAGAAGCTTCTGCGGTACTGGCAATACTACTCCATTTCTTGAGCAGAGTGGTAAGTCCACAAGTGTTAGCTCTCACAATTCATAGAGCTGACATTTATGTTTTGTACATTTGACATGTATGTTATGCCTTACATTTTCTATATGTTATCATTGTATATTAAAAAGTTTTAAAAGGGAATAATAAGAATATATACTTGTATTTGTTTCTGTATGAAGAAGCACTAGAATATAAAAGAAACAATAGTGACTACCTATAGAAGGCAGAGGACTGGGAACGACACATACACTTTTTTATATTGTTTATATTTATTAGCTTTATGAAAGTATTAACTATCCAAAACAAAAAAAATAAGATTCAAAAATTTTTTTAAATTCTTATATGGATGGGCAAAACATATGAAGTAAAGTTTAGATCACAGAATCTCAGAATCATAAGGACCTAGTGCTAACGCCCATCCTACAGAAGATTCTCCTCTAAGTCTTCTGGTTAAAAGGCCATTCAGTCTCTCCTTGAATTAGTCTAAGGACAGGAAACTCACTATCTCTGGGGCAGCCCATTCTCTACCAGAGGAACTTGTATACTGTAAACACGTCAAATACACTTGCCAAAGTCAATGTAATCTCTGGATAGAAGCCTCCATGAAGCTCTTTCAAATTGCTAACTGACTGAAGACTGCTTCCTGAATCTTCCCAAATGGCACTGTTCCTCTCTGGAAATTATGTATGAGAAGTTCACATCAATGTCTGACTGCATTTTAAACTCTTGGAGGTAGGACCTCGGTTCCCTGTAACTCTCTGGGAATCAAGGCCCAGAAGGTCACCAGTGAGAGGGGGCAGCCAGGCCTGCCTTGAGGAGATGGAAGGCACCCACAAAGCTGACTCCAGAGCCTGACAGATATCATCAAAGAGAGGAGATAAAGTACTGTGGATGTCAGAGAAAGAAAAGTTCATTTCTAGATGTGGAGAATCCAAAGAGAAATCACCTTTGATTATGCTCACCTTCAAATCACCAACTTCAAGAAACATCTTAAATGCCATGGCCCACACAACAGCTTCTCTGATTTCCGAAGGCATTTGAACTCCTTCTAAGGAAACACCCCAATCTGAGTGGACCTGCTGTGTGACACTTGTGGATTTTTTGTGGTAGTTTTGGACAGTTACATTTGCACACAGCTCTGCTTTCTCTCTGCAATTCAGTTGTGCAAGTTCAGTTGTGCAGAGTCTATCAACTTTTGTATTGCCTCACTTCACAACATCTCCCCTGACTTAATGCCTGGTACATAGTAGGTGCTCAATAAATGTTTATTGAAGAAGGAAGATAAAGCAAGATAGAAAAGAGAAGGAAGAGAGGAATGGAAGAGAGATGGAGGAAGAAAGAAGGGACTGAAGGAAGGAAGGGGAGGAAGGGAGAGAGGATTAAAGAGAAGAATGATTATGGAAATGCTCTCAGATGGAAACAATACTCTATAATACCTCTTGTGTCTCCTCTCCTTCCCAAGTAACAACAACGGGGCTGGGGAACAGATTTAATTTCTATTGTCACTCTGGGAATAGAGCCTGTCTCCTCAGCACCCTGTGTGGAAACCAACACTTTATGGATAGAACTGAATAGAGAAGTAATAGCTGCAAACTCATTTGGATGACTAAGATTGCTCAGATCAACAATCTTAACCAGGATCCAGTAAAGTATAAGAAATCCACCAGCACTGCTACTCCTTTTAGGAACAGGAAGAAAAAAATTATTGGGCAGGCTAGTCATTGAAAAGTCAGAAGATCAGCCATCTGTACTTGGCTGAGAGGAAAAAATGATTTGGGCCAGATATGTCAAATATAAAGTTGACATAAAGCTGAAAGAAACAGTAAACTAAAGATGAAAGCTTCAGAATCTAAATGATTTCAACCATCTGGAGCAAGGGGATTTAGACAAGCTGAGGCTTGAGAGATATAAAACAAGTCTTGGGCTTAAAAATCTACATGGAGAGACATGACTGAAACATGGCTGAAGAACAACAAATGGAATGACCAAGAAGCATATGAAAAGATACTCAACATTGTAAATAATTAGGGAAGTGCAAATCAAAACCACAATGAAATATTATCTCATACCCATTAGAATGGCTACTATTAAAAAAAATAATAATAAGGTTGGGGAGAAATTGGAACCCTTGTGTAATGTTAGTGGGAATACAAAACGGTCTAGTCATGTGGAAAGAAAACACTATGGAGGCTCCTCAAAAAATTAAAATTAGAACTACCTTCTAATCCAGCAATTCTACTTCTAGGAATGTATCCGAAGAATTGAAAGCAATATCTCGAAGATATTTTCACACTATGTTCATAGCAGCATAATTCACAATAGCCTAAAGGTGGGAGCAATCCAAGTGTCCATCAACAGATGAACAAACAAAATGGATAAACTGATGACAGATAAACATACAATGGAATATTATTCAACTTAAAAAAGGAACTCCTGCCATATGCTACAATATGGATGAACCTTGAGGACAGTATACTAAATGAAATAAGCCAATCACAAAAAGACAAAAACTGCATGATTCTATTTATATGAGGTACCTAAAGTAATCAAACTCATAGAAACAATTAGAATAGTAGTAACTAGAGGCTGAGGAAGGGGGAAATGAGTAGTTCAATGTATATGGAAGTTGCAATCATGCAAGATGAAAAAGTTCAAAAGATCTGTTGCACAACAATGTGCCTATAATTAACAACACTGCAATGTACACTTACAATGATTGGGACAGAAAATTTTGTTGGATGTTTTTTTATCACAATTTAAAAAGAATGGAAAAACTTGGTGGTTTTAGCTGACCATCTACTTAATATTACTCAACTGTGTTATGCAGCTACCAAAAAAGTAAAAGCTACTTTGCTTTAGATTGCATGAAAAGGATACAAGATGGAAAGGCCACCCCATTACTGGGGTGGCTCTATCCTTGGGGTCCTCAGTTCAATTCTGAATACCATTCTTTGAAAAAAGACACTGACATCCCAGACTACATCCCAAGGACAGTAATCACAGTTTTCAAGGGCCCAGAAATCAAATCAAAACTGTGACCTAAGAAGCCACTAAAAGAACTAAAGTTGTTGAGCCTCAAAAATAGAAGACTCAGAGGGCATGAATACCACCTTCAGGTATATCAAAGAGCAGTCTCCATAGAAGGGACTTTACTATGTATAAACTGACTGCCCCAGAAGGCAGAACAAAACCAATGGGTAATTATAGGAGTATAGATCATCTCATTCCCACAAAAGGTTAGCAGTTGTCAGAGGATTAAGTTCCTTATTTGAGGAGTTGTGTAAGCAGACTCTTTATAGAAAATAACTAATGTTGAGTTCCTACTATATAATTGCTATTAATGACATTTTGCAGGTGATGAAACAGAGAAGAGTCAAGTATCCAAGGTCACACAGCCAATAAATGGTAGATCTTGCCTGACTCCAAAGCCATGCTCTTAACCACTAAGCTCTTAGCAGCTACCAATGGAATACAGATTTCTATACTGGGAAAGAAGATGGTTTGATGATTCTTCTAACTTCAAGATTCTATAATTAAGTAAATCAGAGAATAAAAGTAAATAGAATAAAGACAAGAGAAAATGACCTTAAGGGGACACACTTATGAATGTGTGTGACTACTGGGTAGTAAGGTTATATAACAGGTATGGTCTGATAAAAAAAAGTGCTTAACGGCCCAGCTGTCTATGACAGAAAGCAGGGTAACATGACCACAGGCAATGCCTGTCCTGGAAGAAATAAAAGAGATCCAAGTTGGGCTCCAAGCTGGGCTGGACGGCCGGGCCTCTTTGCAGGTTAGTGATACAAGCAGAGCTTTGGTCCTGAGAAGCAATGAGAAGATTCATGACAAGAGAAAGTAAGAGCAGGGACTGGAAATTCCCTAAAATGAAAAACTTCCCCACAGGGAAATATGAGCAAGTCATCAAAAGTAAAGACAGTGGCTGCAAGACCCACCTTCAAAGACAGGGGTTGCACTGTAACAGCAAAACAAGGCATCCCTACAGTCATGAAGTTTCAATGGTGAGATTTCTGTAGGTAGAAAAGCAGGGCAGGTTAGGGAAATTACAGTAAAGATATATATTAAGATAAATATATATCTTTATTTACAAAAGACTCTCAAATCCATTGTCTCATTTGATCCTCACTTCAGCCAGTTCTGGGAGATAAAGGAAGGCAAGGATAAGAAAAGTGAGATCTGTATGATTTTACTGATGTGTAGAATTTAAGGAACAAAAGGAACAAACTAAATGAAAATAGACTCACGAATACAGAGAACAGTCTAGGGACTACCAGAGGGGAGGGGGATTGGGGGACTGAGTGAAAAAGGTGAAGAGATAAAGTACAAATTAGTAGTTATAAAATAGTCATGGGGATGTAGAGTACAGCGCAGGGAATATAGTCAATATTATTGTAAAGGCTATGTGTAGAGACAGGTGGATGCTAGAGTAATCAAGAAGATCATTTCATAAATTATATACATGTATAACCATTGTATTACATACTTGAAACTAATATAAAATAATTTAAAAAAATAAGACACACACAAAATATTTTTTTCAATGTCATCAGGTCATAATTGTTGCCAGTACCTTGTGGTTTTCCATGCAAATTAAGCCTATCAGAAAACATCAAGCATAACCTTGAGAAGTATTTTTTTGCCTTGATATTTATGAATATCATTTAAAATATTAGCAATTACTACAACTGAGTGCTTACTGTACTTCATACCTAGCAAGCATTGCCAAGTCTAACTTTTACAGCACCATCTCTAGAAGGTGGGCTTTTTAGCTTCATTTATGCATAAGGGAACAGACTACAGCAAACTAACAACTTGGGCAAAGCAACAACTCTGGGAAGAGGCAGAAACCAAGTCTGCAGTGATACGTGCTCCATCCCTCCCCAGTGTTATTCCAATTCACTTTCCCCCCATGTGGAGAGAGTTTTAAGATTTCTATATTGGTAGCCATTAAAATTTTTTTTGAGGGGAAAAAAAAAAACCCAGATCTGAAATAACCCTGGTAGCTCACAGGCCCAAAGGCAGCAACTATTTTACCCACTAAAAATGTAGTAAAAATATGCTACTGAGGCACAAGGGCTCCAACTCCAGTTCTGCCACTTATTAGATGTGTGCCCAAGGCAAATCACTTCATTCTCAGCCCATTTCCTCCTGTAAGATGAGGATACTATGTATCTCACAAAAAAGCATGAGTTAGGAAGAGGAGTAGAATGGTTGTTGTCATCCTACACCCGCAACCCACCATCTGCTAGTTGTGGCCCTGAACAAGCTACCTACTCTTGAAGCACCAGGATCTCGCATCAGCAACCCTGGACTAACAATGCTTACTTCCCTGGTTGACTTATGAAGATAAAAGAGAATGTGAATGAAATGTATACCACATGAACCACGGAGGCTCCTGGAATCAGACCAAGTTTGAAGCCTGATTCAATTGCTTTATTATAGCTGTGTGACCTTGAGCAAGTGGATAGCTCTTCTTAGCCTGTTTCCTCATCTGTAAAATGTGACCGACAACAGTTCCTATGTCACAGAGCAGCTGTGAGGGTCAATGAGACCCTGGCATACATGTGGTACTCAGTAAGTGAGAGCCATTGTTTTTATTTTTTCCTTCTCAGCTCCCACACAGGGATTTGCCTGCACTCATGGGAAAAGGCACAGACTCTGAGTGCTCTGAGCAAATGTGGAAAGAAACCAAGGCCAAGGTCTAGATCTGGGACTAGGAGTCACCTGTACCAAGTGCCCAGTCCTCAATCCTCGCCTCAGCACCAGGTAGAGGGCATCCTCATCCCTGCACGTGGAGCGCTTCTCTGCAAAGGCCAGGAGGGTGTGGGTGGGAGGCACGTAGAGCAGGGCTGGGATCCGGTAGGTGATCCCTCTCTTGTCTTCCTGCTGGAACAGAGGGCAGTTGAAGGAGCACGATGTCACTTCTTCCATGACCTCTGCAAGGACAGGAGGCAGCTAAATGTGTGTCCATACCCAAATGCTGGCTTGTATACAAGTTTTGCTCTATTATTCCATTTCTGGAGATCACCAGGAGGCAGAGATATATTCAAATACACACACACACACACACACACACACACACACACACACACACACACACAAAAGTAACATCATGGCCTCAACAGCACAAAGCAAACGATATGCATTCTCATTTGATGAATCTATCCTCCAGACTCTGTGGGAATCCTATGCAGCCTTTGTTCAAGTATGTCTCTCCAGAGATTCTGCATATGCTTCTGCCAAGCATCCGAGGGTACTACCAGGCTTCTAATGTCAATTTCTTGGCTTGCAGTTTTTAGGCCATTTGGATCATATAAATATAAATCCAAATCCATATGGTGGAATGACTATGGTTAAGAATTCTCTGGAGGTACATTTTCCCTCTACTAGAACCTAGAATAAAAGGCAATCTTTGTCATCTCTGTGTTAATAGTAAGATATTTTTCCCTAGTCCACCCCATCAGAGGGTGTAGATTTTCAAGAGACGTGGCTTCATGCGGGGATCTCAGTTCTGAACAGAATCTAACCCATGCAGGCCTGTAGTTTCATTCACTGTAACAGCAGGTCTATCTATTAAAGCCCAAGCTTCTAGATAAGACCAGCAAACATCCAGGGTAGCTGACGTCAGGTTAAGGGGCTAACTACTCTGGTTTCTCAGTTTACTTCTAGTTTTTAGGCCTTGGGGATTTCTTTTAATTTCTTGCAAATTTAGTTATAAAAGACTTTGTTAGATTTTATCCACCATTTTACAGGTTAGAGAGCCTGCCATAAGACTGAAAATGGAAGTCTCTATGTACATTTCTCAAAGAAAATCAGGTGTTCTATTTCTCAGAGGCCCAAAAAGGGAATCAAGCTAGACAGATAGAACCAGGCTTAGAATTCTTTTTTTTTCCTTCTCACTACCTGTCATACAAACCCTATCCTACATTTCATTTGTAAAAATTATCAAGCTGTAAGAATGAGGCCCATAAGGCCATATTCATTTTTTAATCAATATTTCTGAGTACCTAACTCCAAGTCAAGCCATAAGGTAGATGCTGAGAAGACAGGAATTAGAGGTCCCTGCTCTCAAGAAACCCACATCCAATTCAGAGAAACACACATACACGCGAACAATACAACATCGTATAATAAATGCTATTTTAGAGGTAAACACAAGAGCATATAGAAAAACAGAAAAGGGCAGCTGTCCACATCAAGGCAGCAGAGAATTTTTGGAAGGGTAATAACGGAGCCAAGTGAGCTCTTGTTTCATATTATTATAACTGTGCCTGTAACATTCTTCTTTCAGATACCACAGACCTCAACTCCTTCACCTCCATCACCTCTGCTCAAACATCATCCAATTAGCAAGGCCTTCCCTGACAACTCCCCTGCACTCCTTATCCCCTTTTTCTGCTCTATTCTCCATGCCACTTATCATCTATACATTATATTTAAAACATACTACAGAATAGACACTCCATAAAGAGCAGAGATATGTCTGTTTTATTCACTGCTATATCTCTACACTTAATACCATGCCTGATAATTGATAGGCACTCAACTAATGTTTGTTGAATGACTGAATGAATGGGGTAAGCCAACTACGGGGTGAAAAGGAGAAAGGCAGAGAGAATGAATGCCAAAAGCCTATAGGTGACAGAAAACATAGTGATCTGTGGGAACTCTCAGTAATCCAGTATGACTATCATGGAGTCAAAAGCTGTGAGCAGAGAAGGGTCAGCAGAGTCCAGATCCTGGGAGGCTTTAATATCTATTAAGGTGTTTATCCCAAAGACAGGGAGCCACTCAAGAGTATTTGGTAGAGGAATGGCATGATCAAGTATGCATTTTAAACCTATCTCTCACGTAGCCTTGTGGGCAATGAACTGAAGGGGAAAGTTAGACTGCTTTTGGCTATAGCCTCCTAGAGTCATTCAAGACAAAATTTCATCAACAGTATGTGAATGATTCATTTAGTCACTAATTCTAACTTAGAGAAGAACCATGGCTCACTATCATGAGTGGTATGGGGAGATGGTTTCCTGAGTTTAGAAGAAAAGGCTCCCCTCACTCCAACTCTGGGCTCTCAACAGCAGAAAGGCAAGGGTAAACTGTTTTTTTAAGTTAAATTTATTGAGATGACATTGGTCAATATAAGTTTCAAGTGTACAACTCTATAATACATCATCTGTACACTGCATTGTGTGCTCATCTCCCAAAGCCTAGACTCCTTCCAGGTGAATTGTCTTTATCACACAATACTACAGCATCTCTCTGACCAGTTCAGGCTCTCCTGCCAGGGAAGGTCAGGCTTTCTTTTAAGTAAAGATCTGTCCCTGAGCCAAACTGGTATAATGGTTAAGAACACAGGAATTGACCCAGGCCAGGAGTAAATGAACTTGGGCATGTTCTTCAACTTCCCTATGCTTCAGGATCCTCATAAAATTCAGTAGAGTGAGAATGAAGTTAAAAGTTTAAATGGCTGTTAACAGGGCCCATAACATAGTATGAGCTCAATATATGACAGTAAATGTTTAAACTGTTAATCACTTCATATTCCAGTTTTATTCCTTGAAATCTGTGGAGGATGATGATGAGGACAACCACAATTACAACTCCCCTTCTTAAGAGCATTTAAATCTCTCTACACCTCTGGGAGATAGATTTTAAACTCTTATAAGCTAACACTTTAACTATGAGTTAATACCAATACTATTATCAGCCAATGTATGATTAGGCAACACGAAAATAACAATTCTATGGATGATAAAAAAGAATGGAGCACACGATGGGCAGGGAGTGGGGAGGACAGACTAGGAAAAAGGAATGGGAGAGGAAGTGGGGAGAGTACCAAAGGAGAACAACTTGTCATATGGGATTGGATTGATGTCCCAACTCTATTTCTTTATTGTGACTTTGTGCTAGTCAATCTCTCTAGGTCTCAAATTCCTTACTTGTAAAATGTGAATAGTAATACCTACTTAAGATAATCAATATGAAGAACCACTCAAAAGTGCTTTATAAACTTTAAAATACCATAAGTAAGTCTTTATTATAAATTTTGATGTCTTCACAATTTCACTTACGGCTTTGCTATCACTATAACAATTAGTCACTATTATTAGTTTTTATAATGATTATGCTGATCATGTTGATGACCATGGTAACACAGATGGTTCTGGCACTGACACCCAAACTATTTCACAGAAACTATGCTGGGAGCTAGGGACAGAGATATAGTTCTGCTTTAGAGCTGTTCATGTTAGCAGAGAACTCATGTTATTATTTGCTGCTCCACATAATCACCTGTCAATCAAGCCCTCCCCACTTCCTTACTGGAGAGGGCAAAGTATAACATGAATTTGAAGTGTTACTTGGCTTTAACACTTATTAGCAAATCACTTTACCTCTGAGCCTGTTTCTTCACTTGTAATGGGGATACAACTATCTATTTCTCTGGCTCTAAAAACAACGTAATTCCACGGGCTCCATTTAAGCCCACGCAGCATGCAGCCACCAGTGAACCCAAGGAGACCTCCCTATCTCATTTATTCACTCCTAACAATTAATATTTAAGAAGAATCCATCATATGTCAGACTTTTGGAGATCCTGTAGTCCAAAACCTCTCGTGGTTCATGTGAGGAAACTCAGGCCCACGGAGAGGAAAAAACATACATACGGCCACTCAACGAGTCAGTAGCAAAACCTGAACCAAGACCAAGGTCTCCTAAATTCCAGCTCAGGGCTCTCTGGAGACCACACGCTCCTTTATAGTTATAGAGTTTTCCTAGTCTCAGTTTTCTTTCATCTCTAAAATGCGAAATCAAAGGTTTAAGTTTGGCTTCAGTTAAAGTAAAACAAAAATAGCACTAGCCAAGAATATTGTCTTCCTATATCTGAGAGGCTAACCGGCTGGGATGGCTCTGACTCAATACTCCCCCAAGACTGGACTTTCTAAGCCCGGACAGAGGGTGCTGCCGAATCTGTCTCCAAAGTCACAGCGCCCCACTTTTCGGGGGCTCTCCAGTCTCCCAAACTCGCTCACCTGCGCAGGACCCCGGCTTCTCTTCTCTCTCCCCGCAGAGCTGAGCGCAGGGGCAGGCCCTCGGGTAGCGGACACCAAAGCCCAGGAGAATGAACAAGGCTGGGGAAACGGAAGCAGGAAAAAGAGAGCGAGAGAATGCGGACACCGGCACAAACCACAAAAAGTGAACAAAGGGAGAGCAAAACACCGAGAAGCCGGAAGGTGGACGACCAGACACCGGGAGCAGCGTGAGCAGAAGCAAAGGTCAGTATGCGCGGAGGCCACAGCCCGCGGGCGGTTGGGACCGGCGGTTGGTTCAGGCACGGAGCCGGCCCCTCCCCTTCGGACTGGTGTAATCGAGGCCCCGCCCCCTCGCTGCCCAGCCTCCGACGTCCCTTTTTGCTCCAGTCCCTGCCCAGTCCCAGCCACGGCGAAGGACCTGCCCCTTCCTCTTTGACCACCCCGGCCTAAGTTCAGTTCATGCCTTGGGCTTAACTGGCCGCGAAGCTCCCTAGATCCGCCCTCCCACCCTGCCATTTCCTCCCACTCTGCCATTTCCTCCCACTTCACCTCCGCTTCAACCCTCTGTCCCCACGCGCTTATCTATTGGTTGCCAGTCTGTTGGTAGGTATCACCGCCTAAAACTTCCCTGGGTAGCCTGAGAATCAAGCAAAAGTTCCGGACCTCAGAGAGGACTCCACAAAAAGGATAGGAGAGCCTGAGTATTGGGCCACCCCTGCTGAAAAATAAAAATTATAATATATGTGTGCGCATGTATATCTATGTTAAGAAAATAATAGCATTAGATTATAGACCATTTTATCAAAAGCCTATGAGTCCATATTTATACGAATAAATGAATAAGTAAATGGAGAAGAAAGAACAGCTCTTCCTATAGTAGAATTCCAATCCATAAATGTAAACTATACACAGATTGTTTGGAAAAAATTATAGCTTATAATGAACCAGCTAGAAAAGCCCGTTTTCCTTCTGGGAGTCTGGAATGTTAGTACATGCTAGGCTAAGGGTGCCCATATGACCAGCCCCCAATAAAACCCGTGGGTTCCCTAGGCAGAAACGTGGCACACATTTGCACTTTCATTGCTGGGGGAACGTGTGCTTAGTGTGATCCCTCATGAGGAGAGAACATAAGGAAGCCTATACATGGATGCCTCCATACTTTGCCTGTGTCTTTTTCTCTTAAGATCTGATATGTGTCCTTTCTACATCGCTGTAATAAATCTTAGCTGTGAGTCCTAGTGAACCTCAGAACTAGGGGTGGGTTTGGGGACTGTCAACCAAATACCACGTAAAAAGTTTTACAACATGTAAAACTTTACCATAGGTTGTCGATGGGCACATGTATGAAGAAAATGCATGGGAATAATAACTATGAAATTCAGGGTAGCAGGTACTTCTGGGAGTGCAGAAAGGATATGATTAAGGATACCCAAGGGACCTCAATTGTATTGGTAATTGTTTAAAGGTGGCAGTGAGTTCACAGGTATTTATTTTATTATTCTTTCAACCGTATTTGAAATATTTCATTTTTAAAGATTAGCCTATACAAAGTCCTAGAGTTATTCACCAGACTTCAAATTCACAATCAGCAACACTAAAATCTCTAAAGATAATGCCAAATTTCTCTAAAGATAATGCCAAATTTCTCTCAGTTGTACATTGACTGATGGTCTCAGTCTTGGGCCTGAGGCAGTGAGGTTTAGTAGCAATCTCTATATTTGGAGGTGAAGAGATCTTGGCTCTAATCCTGACCTCCCACTTCTGAACTGTTACCCTGGCAAGTTATCTCATTTCTGTGCTTCAGGTTCATCTGTAAAATGGGCCTACTTGACCCTACTCATGATCTGCTTCATGGCTCAGATCAAACAATTTTCACTTTCTGCAGAAGAACCTCCCAGGCCTTCATGCTAAAACAGTTATTTCTCTTCCAGCCTCCACAGCACTTTGTACAGATGGCTTCTGATGAATTTTCTTTATATGCAACTCCAATGGCTACTCTTTATTAATCTGACAGAAAGAGGGTTAAATCCATCCTAATGGTCTCATACAGCATTTAATTAAGGATACTATCAATAGAACTCCAAGCAACAGGATGAGACCAATTTGTGGAACTGATCTCAACCATACCCAAAGGCCTTGACTGAACCAGAGAGAAAGACAACTGACCACCAAAAAAAAAAAACAACCATAAGCCATCAAGCTCTACCTTAGAAAGCCAGGTGGCATTCTCTAATTTCTGTATTGATCTTGTACCTGGCCCAAGGCATTAATTTAGGTACATTAGGGTGTATTAGCAATTATAGACTCTACTTGGCCCATAAGAAAGCTGAAAGCAATTCTATCATCCATAATCACAATGGCCAGTGAGTTGAGGCTTCACTTGAATGCATTCCATGGCTAAGGTGGTATCACTGATGGCTTCAACTAAAGACAGGAACAAATTCCATTAAAACATTTCTAATAGGATGACACTCAAGATAGGGATAATCAGGGGGAGGGGGAAAGTAGATAGGATAAAGGGAGACAGAAAGAAATCTAACTATGGGAGGTGAACATACTGTAAATATGTATATGCCTTACTGTTAAAGTGTACAGCTGAACATTGGATTTCATCAACCAATGTCACCATGATAGATAGATAGATAGATAGATAGATAGATAGATAGATAGATAGATAAAAAGATAGGGATAACCTCCCACAGTATGCCTAAATGAGTCAGTCACCCTTCCAGGAAGCTCCCCCACGTAACCAAGGGTAGCCTCATTTTGGAGGAATTTCTAGTCATCTGATGGCTACATGATCAGTTACTGCTGGTGCCTCCTTAAACACCTGAAGGTGGTTTAAGACCTTCCTAACGGTGCAAGGCACCATGTTTTCAGGGAAGAAGGCAAGTTTATGCTTGGCTTCCACACAGGAATATCCTGGGGGCATACATGATGTCCTCGTTTACAACTGTAGGGGCATCCCAAATGAGATCTACATAACTCAGGGGATATAGGCTGGCAGTGTCCCTAATGTGGTCTCCTGGCCACCAGGTAGGCCTCAGAGTTCCTAGTTCACTTAGAATTGAAATCAGTTCTTATTTTTGGAAAGACTGTCTAATGGCCATTAGTTCAACCTGTCCCATATGTCCACATTACTAGTCAGGTGGCATTTGTCCACCCCACAGGATGACTAATAGCTATAAGAATGGGGGTGGGGGAGTTCTGGAAGTTGTAACATGTTCTGCATGAAAGCTATAGGAGCTGAACATGCTGATTTTCTGATAAACTTCTTAGTAGATTAAAGGAAATGGCTGTCAAATGGTGGTTAGAGTCATCTGGTGGGGCATAGCAAAACCAGCAGTCAGTCCAGTTTAAGAAGCTTGCAACAGTTTGAGAGAGTTGTACTAGGCCATTTTCTTCTGAGACTATGGCTCCAGGGGTAACTTTTTTCAAATGTTATATCTAGGACCATGTCAAACCAACAAAGGAAACCCAGGTGGCTGAACCAGAATTAAATGTGAATACCTAGGGCCTCCTTTGGGCTAAGGAACCACCTAGAGAATGTAGCAACCAGGCTGGCCTGGGGATGCTGTTAGGGCAAAGGAAACAACATGCCCAGCACTGGTCAGGACAGCAGAAAACTGAATTTTCAGAATAGATCTATATAAAACTCCCCAATCCCTCTTATTCTGATCATTACTCAGTAAGCAACAATAATTAATTTTGTCTCAACTTGACTGCAATATGGGGCCCCCAGATATTTGGTTAAGCATTATTCTGGCTATGTCTGAGGGTATTTCTGGATGAAAATACTATTTGAAATGGTAAACTCAGTAAAGCAGACTGCCCTTATCCAAACCGTTGGAGGCTGGAATAGAACAAAAGTCGGGATAAGGTAGAATTCCCCCTCTCTGCCTGTTTGCAAGCTAGGACATCAGTCTTCTGCTTCTGGACTGGAACTTACATCGTTGGTTCTCAGGGCTTCAGACTCAGACTGGAACTACACTATTGGATCTCCTGGGTATCTAGCTTGCAGACAGATCATGGGACTTCTTAGCCTCCAAAATCATGTGTTCCCATTCCTTATAATACATCTCTTTATACAAACACATATCTTATTTACTGTTTCTTTGGAAAATACTAACACAGCAGTCAAGAGGAAGTGATTGCTTTCTAGGGACAACAACATTCAGTGACCAAATTGCCTTACTAAGGTGTGTTGATCAAGACAAGGTAAGAGAGGTAGAGTCAGAAGTCTTCTGAGTACATTTTTTGAATAGGCTGTTTCAACATTCGACACTACTACACGCCTGTGGATGGAAGAGTGGAAGGTCCAAATAAATACCGTGGCTATCACCCCACTGTTGAGTGGCTTCTGCAGTAAAAGTTGCTCCACTGTCAGACTGCATGTAGTCAAGAAAAACAAAAATATGAGACAGAATAGTTTCAGGTTCAAAATAGGGTGGAGTTGACTAACAGCAACACTGTAACCTTCAGAAATGTTAACAGTGGCGAGGCACTACTGGTAACCTCCAGAGGGAACATATAGCCAAGTGGCCAGGAGAGGGTGGAGTTCATGCCCTGTGCTATGTTGCCTCACTCATGGCTAGACACACAGGACCTATGACAGGAGTCACAATTCTGACATGCAGCAGTAGCCTGTGCATCAGAAACATAAGTGTTTTACTTTGTGCCCAGGCTACAATGGTGGGTGTAATGCCACATGTGCTATGACGATGGATTCAGGCAACAATGGTGACAATCAGTGGTACAGGCTCCATCTGCAGCTTGACTTCAGTTGGTCTCATCAATGAGTCCCCACTGTAGGTATCTACATGAGTGACCCAGACAGTTCAATTAATAGCTGTAATTAATTACTAGTTTGTGGCCCCAAAGAGTGTCTTTAATCTGACAGTCGGTAGTTTTCCAAGAGACAGACCATAAGTCTAGGCCATTGACAAGAGCCAGAGAGTCAGTAAAAATATAACATATCCCATCTCTAGGAATTGTCTAGGGCAAAGATGACAGCTATCAATTCAGCCCATTGTGCTGATCAGCCCTTATCTTCTTGCATCCCCTCACCTGGCCCAAGCACTTTCTCTTCTAGAAAGCCACACATGTCAGGATCCCATCCTTTTTACCAAAACTGTCATAGTCGTCTATGGTCTAGAATTTTATCCTACTTGCAAACATTTAACAAGTTAACCTACTATTTTTTCATGGATACTGGCAGAAGACATAAGATTCCTGGATAAGAGGCAAAGAACTTTATTATTTATTATTTGTAGTACAGGAAGTAATGTGAGCATGATATTTGTACCATTTTCCCATGCCCCCCAAGTGATGCAGAATAGGCCTAGAAGGATGCCTACACATGCAGTGGGTGGTGTCACAGGCAAAGAACCCTGAGCTTGGGAGATTCAACATTTTATAATGAATAGTAGATAAACCTGTTCCTTAAGGAGAGACAATCTCTAGTTTCTCTGGGTTGCTCGTTCCCAAGAA
>NW_006494614.1:46356993-46423223 GCF_000325575.1 Pteropus alecto | reverse complement strand
AGGGCTCATGACAGATTGCTTCTCCCAAGTTTCTCATTTTCCAGTGGGTCACCTTCAATAGCATTATAAACCAAATCCAGGGCTGTAAGAGCCTGAATATTATTCAATGCTCATCAGTGGTTTCCCAGAAGTTTGTCAAAGGGAAATCTGCCCCCAAAAGGTCAAAGCTCTTTTACAGCAGCTAAGATTCAATGCAAAAAATTCTGAGTCTTTTATTCTGTCTCTGAATGGATTTAAAGTTGGCATGGTAGACTGTAGGAGATTGACTGTAAGACAATCCAACAATTGCCATTCTTCTTTAACAAGCATCATGCATCCAAATCCCTACTCTACCAAGCAAACCAGCCAAAGATCTAACAATTCATCTGGTTTCTGCCCAAAGAAGTCGAGAATTTCCTTCCTTTCATGCTCTTGTAGGTGTGTGTCTCTGTAATTACTATCCAAAGGAGGAATCTGCTGATCACCCAGGAGGAATATTAGTGTCAGTAGTTACAACGGGGTGGTCCCAAGGCTGACTGCCAGATTAGTGAGGGAGTCTTCCTGCCCAGAGGAGAATATGCAACAACCAGGGCACCTTGTGAACATCTTTGAAGCTACTTCCCACTACTCAGAGCCTGCAACCACCTCCCCAAATCCTCATTAACAGGCAACAACACATTTATGTATTTAAAATGCTATTCTGAGAAGGGGGCCACAGACACCACCAAACAATTTAAAAAATCCAGGGTACAAAAAAAGGTTAGGAATCCTTGTCGATTATTCTTAAGGCAATTGTGGTTATCAGAGGAGTCATCTGAGCACATATGCTTTCAGGCTGGATTATTATATTTAATAACATAAAAGGCTGTCAGTGGAGACAGAATACAGTCTAAAATATATGTATTAATGTGATATTAGAGGTTTTCCCAGCTGATTTCCATCAAGGAGACAAGGTTTGCAGCAGGGAGGCGGGTACCTAGGCAGAGGTGGAGATAAGGTAAAGAGACTTGGTAAGAGAAAGGGCTCTAAACTGAGGAATTTAGACACAGAGAAACATACAACTTGTGTGTATTCAAAGGAACTTTGCATTTTCTTCCACTTCCTAAGGTTGTTCTGAAGCAAAAAGGTTCATATATATATATATGATAAATTATATATATATACATATATATAAATAAAAGCACCAAATATCAGATACACATTAGCAGCTAAAATTTGCAAATAATTAAAAGCATTAGCTATCCTTCCCCAATCTCCTCAGCAGTCATATTTTGGAAGATCTAAGTCCTTCTTAGGTAGGTATGAGGAACTGAGAACTATGAGGAAAATGTGATGGATATCAGGATTTCCTAATGGGAGAGATGCTGCAGACTTACTAAAGAGGGTAAAGAGCAGCCCAGCAGCTTTCAAAATGGGCTGGAGGGAACCACTCACTTGACACAGATGTCAAAAGCCAGCCAGAAGCACTCTGCCTGCAGCCTCACAAACTGCACCCATGCTGAGGCATAAGCCTGTTCGTGATGAGAAACTGTCCTAAAACACAAGTGTGGGGTGTGGCGTAGTGGCAGATGACCAAGTGCAACACAGGGCTAACCCACTTTTTCAGCAACTTGATACTGCCCCTACTGGTGTCTGGCATCATGGAAAAACCTTAAGATATCTATGCTACTGAGGAAATCTCTAAGTGGGTTTTATGGGCAGACTTAAAAGATTATAGCACTCATATTCTTTATAATCACAAGGAATGTTTAGTATGCAGGCATTTCTGGAGGGTAAAGAGCCTCCATAATCTCACAAGAACACATTATCTAAAACCTCTTTGATAGTTTCAGACATTTAGGGGAATGAGCTTTACCCAAGATCACAAATTAGAATAAAGCTGGAAAGAACCTAGGCCTCTTGTCTCTCACTTGAAAACCGTTTTTCCCCTTTTATGCCACTTTTTCATTGGGATAGTGAAAAGCTAGAAACAAACAACAAATACATCTGTCAACAGGGAAAGAATAAAATTAAAACCATGTCTACTACAGAATGTTATGCAGTTATTAAAAATGAGTTTGACCTATATATACTGACAACTAAAAAATATTAAGATAAACTACAGAACATATTTCAACATAATTCAATTTGTTTAAAAAAAAAAGATGCAAGTATGCAAAAAAAAAAAAAGGTACATCTGATGTGAAAAGACTCCAAGGAGTCATTGTGGAAAGGGTTATTCCCTATCTACATCCACAGGCCTTGGGACCCCTGTGTCTAACAGTCATTCCTTCATTGTAAAAATACAATTATCCAATTACACACTTTCGAAAGCTTCAAATAGCTAATAGAATTATCACCTAAAAGGGGAGGTGAGAAGACTAGCTCTGAGAATTACATGACTTACCCAAGGATGACGGGAATAAAGAGTATAAAATCCAAGGCTTCAACTCCCATCCAGTAATGTTGCACAATCCGCCACTATATGGCACTAGATAGGGCAACATTCCCAAGTCAAAGAGAAAATGTGGTAAGCATGATTTTTTAAAAGCTGAATATGGTTTTAAAAGGTACTAGGTTGAACTGGAATCATACTTTTGTAAGGATAGAGGGACAACATTCCTATTGGTCACAGGATCTAAGCAAGTGCCCAGTTCTTCTCTGACCACAGTGGGAAAATACTAGAAGAGATACCGCTCACGCTTCTGGAGCCAGATTATCCAGGTTTAAATCCCAGTTCTATCACTAGCTGTGTGACAAATTATTCAATTTTTGTGCCTCAGTTCCCTCAAGCTATAAAATGGGGATAGTAATAGTACCTACTTTTTAGGATAATAATAGTACCTACTTCTTAGGATTCTTGTGAACATTAGTAAGTTAACACATGGTAAAGTACTTGGAACACTACCTGACACAAAGTATTGAATGTCATTATTATTATCACTGGAAAGCTAGCAATTCCTCACCTATAGTCCTCAGGGGCTTTTGACCAGTAAAACAGCCTAGAAACAAAAAGAACCTATAGCAGAGTAAGACTGTTAACACTTGCTGCTCTGTTCCTTCCATCAAAACTATCCATCAAAAACTCCACTTTTTCACACCTTTCCTTTTATTGAAAAAAATTTTAGAAAATGGCAGTTCATAAAGGACACAAACAAATCAACAGGGATATACTAGTGAAAACATAGACAATATAAAACTAAAAATGTCGTTGGCTTCTTTAATTGGTTAAGAGCACAAAATGTAACAGGTCTTTTTTAAACAAATTAAAAAGCTGTTCTTTGCCCCAGTTCTCTCCAAACATATATGTGTGTGTGTGTGTGTGGGTGGGTGTGTGTGTGGGTGTTTACACACACACACACACACACACACACACACACACACCCGTAAAAAATGGTGTGTGAAGATGCTGTACACAAGAAGTTGTATCCTGAATTAAGGGAAACAGTTGTTGAAACAGGGATTAACATAATAAAGTCAGCAACAGATTAGCAATTTTAAAAACTGAGTCTTCAGATGCTGCATGGCACAAAGCTTTACTACATTAAGTTCTGCTAGATATGAAGGAGAAAGTCTATACAGCTTTTAGCAAAACTGCTTTTCCAGAAAAGCAAATCAACGCAATTAGCAGACTTAAGAGGCTACAGCTAGATATCGGAGCTACAATTTCTTGTATCTGAGCTAGAAAATCCTATTTACCCAGAATGGGCTAAAATTTCAGGACAAAACAGGGACATTTTTAACATTTCTTATTTTATCCAGTTTAAGTTCTCTGATACTTTCTCCCTCACCCCATGATTCCACATGATCCTGCAGAAAGATGGCCGCTTTTAGAACTGGCTATTTTATTTTTCTTTCTGTGGCAAGACTGTCATGGAGCCTGGATATTTCAGGCTCATATGCATCCATGACCAGTGTCCCGCTGTGGTCAAAAAACTTAGCAATGGACTTGGTGAACTCAGCTTCCCGCTGCTGCTTTGTTCTCCCACTGATGAAGGTCAGCTTCAGAGTGTATTTGTCATCGAACCTAAGCAAAGATAATAAATCAAAAACCAAACAGAGATTCAACCAGTAATAATAAGCACCAAGTGTTTTTGAAGAACAGGGCTGAGATGCCTACACAAATTTGTCCTTTCAAAACAAACAACAAGCGTTTCTGCCTTCAAGATGAGTTCTGATTCATAGGTATTGCCATGTCTTCCCTGATTTAATTAGTGTAGATCTCTTTTATCTTGTCATAGACTGTTAAGCCATATGGACCATGTTCTCTCACCTCTGGACTTCACATTCGTTATGTTAGAAGAATCTTCCTAGTAGACACTTTTCTCAATCTCAACTAACTAGAGTTCCCATTTGTTAATACTATATTTGGACATAAATCTCTCTGGCAAAGACTTCCCAAACACTCCCTAACTGGGTTGGAGCTCTCTCCTTTTGTCTTCCACAGCACCATCAATCAATAGTCGAATGAGTGCCAATCATGTGCCAGGTCTAAAGATAGGCTCGATGCTGTCAGTGAAATTACCTATTGAAATGATGTTTATTTGTATTCTTCGCTGGACTCAGGGATGCTTGAGGGCAAGGATTTTGTCTTGTTTTCTATTCTTAGCTTGGCACTTGGTAGGCAAATTTTTATGAATAAATGAAGAACCCTAGTTTTCACAGATGTTCCCCAAGTCCAGGTTGCTCAGTTCTTATACCCTGTAACCAATCTAGCTCTGAGTTCTACCTTGTTCCCAGGCCAGGAATGTCTTTTACTGCATGAAATACAGATTCTTTAGCTACAACTTAGGGTATCGTGAAGGCCTTTACTATCTCCACCCATTCAAGAGGGTTTATGACATCAACCTCTGGCAGGCTGACATTCCTCCCCAACCCCTACCTATTTCAGCCTCCATTTAATCAGGGCATATTCAGTGGATTTCAGGCTGGTATTACCTTTAGAAGAAGAAATTGCTTGTATCTGTTTATGCATATTTAAAATAAGAAAACTACTATCTACCTTTCAGAATCACTGTCATGGTTAAATAGTGCCTATCATTAACAAGTGCTGAAAAAAATCACAGCTCAATTAACTGTCATCTAGCCGGTTACTCCCAACCTGGATGGCTAGCTAAGATGAAGGTCCTTGAACTATTTTCAACACCTCAAAAATTCTTCTCAACTGCTGCTAACTGATATTACAGTGATATTTAAACATTTGGACCCAATGGGTTTGATGGCAAGACATGATCTGATGAATTGTGACCTGATACATTTTAGAAATAGTTACTCATTAATTCAATAAATATTTTATTCAACCCCAATTATGCAAGTCAGGCAGTTTTAGATGCTAAGGATATACAGCAGTGAACACAAAAGACAAATATCTGCCTTTTGGGACTTCTTGTGTAAGGAAACCAACAATAAAATAAAAAATACAATGTTTCTTTTAAATATGGTTGGCAGAAAGCCTTCTCTAAGCCGATGTTTGAGTCCCAAAGAAGATAAGAGAACAAGCTATTTAGAAAAAGAATATTCTAGGCAGAGGAAACAGCAAATGCAAAAGTCCTAAGGCAAGAACATGCCTGGAACGTGTGAAGAACAGGAAAAATGACAATGAGAACAAATGGAGTGGAAGAGGCTAAGAGCCATAGGCGATGAAGGGTGTGTCTGCATATGTGTGTGGGGTGGAGAAGATAAGTATGGATTTCTAAGCTATGCTTAAGATTTCAGTTTTTTTCTCTGAGGGTTTTAAGCAGAAGATTGGGTTGATTTGCCCTTATGTTTTAACAGGATCATTCTGCCTACTGCACTGGGAATAGACTATGGGCAGGGAGAGCAGGGGCAGGTGTCTGTTAGGACATTATTACAGTAACCTAATTGTGAAATGATGGTAGCAGTGGAGATGGTAAGTGGTCAGACTGAATATACTGAGAAGGTAGAGTTGACAGATTTGCTGACAAATTGCTGAAAGGACTGAGAGAAAGGTGTCAAAATAATTACAGAGTTCTGACTGGAGTAATTAGAAGAGGGAGTTGCCATTTATTGAGATAGGGAAAACTGGGAGGAAAGCAGGTTTAAATTAGGGATAGCAGAGTTGGGTTCTAGATGTATTAATTTTGAGATGCTCATTAGGATCCAATGTCAGAAAGGTGAGATATATCTGGAGTTCAGAGTAGAGGTCTAGGATGAAAATACAGATTTAGAGATCTTCATCATATAGATGGTATTTAAAGTCTTGAGGTCTAGATAAGATTACACCTAGTGAGTGAATACAAAGAAGAGGTGCTAGGAACAAGCACAAGTGGCATTTCAAATTCAGAAAAAGGGGATAATGAAGAATCACAAAGAAGACTAAGGAACAGACATTAAGGTAAGAAGAAAATTAGAAATAAGATTATGGTATCCTAGAAGCCTAGTTAACAAAAAGAAGAGTGTAACAATGATAGAGTGATCCACCGTGTCAAATGCTGCTGATAGGTTAAGCATGATGAGGAAAGAGAAATGAAGAGCAGATGCAAGAGACCATGGGAGAAGAAAAGGGGAGCAGAGAAATGAGAAGATCATGGGAGGAGAATATGGGGAAAGAAAATAATTTTTTTTTAGTTGGATGGGAGAAATTACAGCATGTTTGTATGCCAGAAAGAACAATCCAGCAGAAGCGGAAATCAAGTAAATAAGAAGAGATAAGAATCTAGTGGACAAATGGAGAGGAGGCTTTCAAAAGGAACTTAGAAAGAAGGCAGAATACGATGAGCACTCTATAGAGGCAATGATGCAAGAGTTCTGACTGCTTCTATCTTCTCACCTATAAAAGAAGCAGAGAGTAAAGGTGGGGGAGGAGGGGAAGAGGTTTGAGGATAGAAGAGATGAAAGATTCTCTAGAACACTGAGAGTAACTGGACTACAGAAATGCCATGGAATCTAAGCTAGGTAAGGAGGAAGCGAGGGGTAGGACAGTGAAAAGGTGGTAGGCTCAATGGATTACAGATGCCAAGGAGGCTGAAGAATTGTTAGGATAAGAGAAGTAAGAGATAAATTGGAAAAAATAGAAAGCAATGGTCAGAGTGGGATACTTAAAACTGAAACTATTGAAAGTAATTAGTTATCAGTAATAGCAAGGTCTAGGGTATATCCAGAGAAATAGTGTTTAAGACATGGTAGAAAACAAGAGAATCAGAAAAGAGAAGTAAAACTGAAAGGCCAGAGTGTTGGAATAATAATCTACTTGGATATTGAAGCACCAAGACTTCTGAAAAGACCTACATTAAAGAGTATCAATAAAACAGGAGCTTTCTTCAAGGAAAGAGAATTGGGACTGTATTTAATTGCAATCAGAAGGAACAGAGGGTGGCATATTTCCTCTCCACAGGCATCAACAATATGGCAGTTGGTAAAAATCAGCAGGGAATGTGGAAAAATCAGACACTCATACACTGCTAGTGGGATTGTAAAATGGTGCAGCTGTTTTGGAAAACAGTCTGGCAGTTCATCAAGCGATTTAAAAAGAGTTACTATATGACCCAGCAATTCCTCTCCTTCATACATTACCTGAGAAATGGAAACATATTTCCACACAAAAACCTGTACACAAATGTTTATAGCAGTATTATTCATAACAGCCAAAAAGTGGAAACAACTCAAATGTCCGTAAACTAATAAATGAATAAGCAAAATGTGGTATATACATGCAGTGGAACATTATTCAGCACAAAAAAGAGTTAAATATTGATACATGCTATACCATGGATGACCCTGAAAACATGCTAAGTGAAAGAACCCTGTCACAAAAGATCACATGTTATATGATTCATATGAAATATCCAGAACAGGGAAATCTACAGAGACAGAAAGTAGATTAGTGGTTACTTATGGTTGTGGGGAATAGAGGATAGGGAGATGATACAGCTAAAGGGTACAGGCTTGCTTTCTGAGGTGATGAAAATGTTCTAAAGCTGACTGTGGTGAAGGTTGCAAATATCTGTAAATACACTAGAAACCACTGAAATGTATACTTTAAATGGGTAAACTGTACAGTATGTGAATTATATTTCAATAAAGCTGTTTAAAAACTACATGTCAGAATAAAATCAATGAAATCAAGATGTTGTAAGCATCCAGAATTCTGCAACTCTGCTTCAATGGCCTAGCACAGCAGGTAGATTTAGGATAGCTGACCCAAAAGGGCAACCAGGAGCCCTGCCAGGACAAGGTAAGAACTCAGCTGTAATATCAGAATGAAGGTCTGCTCCTCCTGACAGCCATCTCCACAAGCTGGTAATGAGAGGCTTTTTGGTGTTGATGCTATACTTACCTTCACATATTTGAATAATGGTATTTATAATTTGAAAGCCCACTATATGATAGGAACTGTACCATGTGTTTTTAGGACTGTGACTAAGAGTATGAATCCTAGGCTCAGGAGTGGGTTAGAATACCTGCTGGAATTCAGTCTGGAGCTGTATAACCCTGGAAGAACCAATGGGCCTGTGTTCTTATTTATAAAATAAGTTGTTCTAAGGTACATTGTGAGATAATGCACTTGGGCACAATACCCACTGTACACACAAAAGAAATCTGCTATTATTGTAATTAGTATCTCATCTTCCCAACAACTTTACAAGTCATTTTTGACCCTGCTAAAGCTCAAATAGTTTATATGGTCTAATAAAAGTTACACAGCTGGAAAGAGATGAGCTGGAATTTGAACCCCGTTCCAGATACATAGAAAGACCTCAGGTGTCAGCTGTACAGAAACAGATTGAACTGTGCTTCTCTGAGTTACCTGGGAAATTGCTTTAGATATTCCTGACATCACAGAAGAAAGAGATGCTAATAGGGTTCCTTCAAAGATAACTGACTTCACACCTTTAGCCTTTATAGTTTCTGCACTGACTCAGTTAATCAGCCACAAGGAAAAAGAAAATCACTCTTCATTCTTCCGCCAAAGTACTTTCTCCCAGAGTTTATCCCAAGCACATCTGTGATGCAATCTCAGAACTCCAATGCTGGGAAAAACCTTCTAGAATATTCATACCCCTTTCTTCATTTTACATGACTAGCGCTATGATCTGCATAGAGCAGGTATACAATAATCTGTTGATGACTCGATACCCAGGGAAAATCCAACACCAGGATTTTAGAATCTGTGAGGGTAGTCATACCTTTTGAGACTGGAGGACAGTTGCCAAATATCGTCAGGATCCATCCCTGTAGGATCTTTCCTGTGGGCCACGAGAAAGATGCTCTTCTCCTTATATGAGGTATAAATGGTCAGGATCCCCATCATCACAAAATAAGTTCAAATAAAGTTAAGGAGAAAGCACACAAACATACACAAAAAAAGAGAAATAACACAAATGACAAGCAAGGGCTACAAAAATTACTCAAGAAGAGTTTCACTTTGCTGCACGAACACTGAAAATTGAGCTATTTCATTTTTAACCTTATGTTTATGTACCAAGAGAAGCAAAACTCTCTCTGGTTAGTTGTCCAAAGGACATCTCAAAAGGAAAAAATGGAAAAAGGTACAGGGCATAAACCAGCTCTCACATTTTCTGTTCAAGAATAATGTGTATAAGAAGAACCTATTACCTAGTTTGTCAAGACTTATGCTTATTTCTCTATAAAATATAAAATAATCATAGTGTACTTGACCATGTTCAATCAACAAAAGGGTCATTAAAACTGACCAAATTAGTTTACTATAAGAACAATTACTCCCTATATACATATAGGCTTATTATATTGTTTTTAACAGTATTAACTACCATATTTGAGAACCTACTATGTATTAGAAACTGCCATAAGAGCTTTGTGTATATTGTATAATTTAAATTTTATGAAAGTGAGAGGCAAGAAAGTATAGTGCAAAGTGTATGGGCTTTGGAGTGAGGCAGTCCTAGATTTGAATTCTGGCTTTTAACCAATGTAACCTTGATAAATTACTTCCTTCCCCAAGGCTTAATTATCATCTCTAAAATGGGGATAATACTGACTTTATAGAATTGTCCTGAAATTTTATTTATGTATACATATTTATGTATGTATATATAAAGTGTCTAGCACACAGAAGACATAATAATCATTAATATTATACATAAACTGGCATGATTATAAAAATGGCAAAATCTTTTGTTTAAAACAAATATGATCAAACAAATGAAATTCCATCAAGGCAGTTCTCTTGGGAGACTATATTTTGTAATAATGTTGCTCTCTGTCTTCAAACTTCTTTGGAACTCCTTTGGAAACTGTGTCTAGAACCCATGGAATATTCTTTTGAACTGCCTTATAGTGACAAAAATTCATACTGGGATGATTTATAGATGCCAAGTGTAGGGACTATGATTTGAGATCAATTTGGGTAATATCATTTTTTATCAGGACCAGCTTTATTAAATGGCTTGCTAACTGTCTTTGAAGAAAAATCCCCAAAGTGGAGTTTTTAGAAATATTTCAGGTAGTGACAATATTAAGAAAAGTAAACTGCCTACCAAAATGATTTGTTTTAAAGAACTACAATAATAGCACACAGTACACCCTCAATAATACTATGTGGCTATTAAGAATGAGGTAGACCTGTATATACTAATATGAAAAGACACCCAACATATTTAAATTAAAAAGAAAAATATAGTATGTATAGATTGACTTGGGGGGAGGGGAGGAGTGGGAGCCACAAGAAAACTATTACTATGAACATGTATTACTTTTGTAATAATAGTAATGCTATAATAAAAGTCCTATGCATTCGGCTTTTTGAGAAATAATCAAACTGGGTAGGTAACAAACATGATTCTACATTTATCATAAAGAAAACATTTCAGAGCTGATTACACACCAAACACATTACAGAGTATCTCATTTAATCTTTGATAATTATCAGTGTGTATTGCCCATGTTTATAAACGAGTAGCATTCAAACAGTCTCAAAAAAGTTCTTATTAGCACAAGATTACAAAATAGTTTGATTTCAAACCCAGGTTCTCTAGCTCCAGAATAGGTTATTTCCACTGTTACACAAGCCACACCTACACTTCATACTCAGTAACTCCTAGTTCAGCCCCTCAGCTTCAAGGAAACCTGACACAGATCTGAACCTCCAAAATCTGATCCTTTCTTAATATTCTAGAGAGTGACTTGAAACAACCTGGTCTAATGAGAGAAGCTCTGGACTAGAAATAAGAGCTAGTTGGCACTATTACTGTGTTTTGCTACCAGGTGCTCACACTTGTATTATAATAACCTCTATAATAACTAAATAGAATTAAAAATCAAATAACTATATTAAATCTAAAATATCAAAGATAATTTCTACATAAATTTACAGATACCCACAGCTGGTAACGTTAAATTCTAACATTAATAGGCTCCAAGATCAAAGTTTGTTTTTTGTAGGGAGCAGGGAGGAATATCAGTAGATGTTTGAGAACAGTCACTAGAAAACAAACCCGAGCATAAATAAAGGATATGATATGACGCACAAAGCCAAAACAGGCTTGGACTCTGGAAAGGGGTGCATATAATCCCAAATCAAAGCCACAATGGCAAAGAAACAGGAGATAGTACAGATGGTGAGGCGACCATCAATTAGACCAAAATTCTCCACGTACTTGTATTTTTCCAGAAGTACCTAGTGAGAAGAAGAAATCAAGCTAATAAGAATGATTCCTACCTAGAACCTGCTTTTATTCTTAATTTCCATGATAAAAGTTATATTAAGAATCATATAAATTACCAAGTAGTTTTTTGCCACTCCAAGCAAAAAAAAAAAAGACTCAAATTGTTTACAATGGATCCAAGAGAAAAAGTTCATCAACTCCTCATACATTTATTTTTAATCCTTGACTTTTTCCTAAGGATGAAGCTAAAATGTCCTTTTCTTCTTTTAAATGGAGATGACCAATTATGCATAAATATCTTAAATACTCTCAACCTTCTTGGCTCCAGGCTAATTAACCTTGAAAACAACAGATTACCAGCTTTTTGGAATTCAAACATTAAAAGAATTTGAGGAGTGTGAGGTAGCTAACATTTACATTTTAACACGTGTTCTCCTATATACACTGCAAGGATTTTAGAAACTGCTTTCTGGTTTAATTCCTAACACAGAAAGCCAAGGTCATTCCAAATCACAGAAGAAAAAGATCCTGCATATGGGCTGTCAGTTGTACACATGCTAACAGACCCCCACCTCAAGAAAGTACCTTTTTGGCAGAATCATCCAAAGAATTTTTCACAGCTGATCCATCCCATTTGTCAATTTTTACAGGCTTATCATCAATCTTCCACTGTAAAACAAAAAGTTGTGCATCAAGAGACACAGCATCTTACTGATAGTAAAATGAACTACTTCCTTAAGAGCATCCTTAAGTATCAGTAATATTTATCTTCTGATGTTGAAAAACTAAAAGACAAAATAAAAATGAACGTGAATGAGACCAGAGTCATAGAATCAGATAGTACTCATAAGATGTTGCCGGTCTCCATGGTGAAGAGTCAAAATCTACAAGTTC
Organism: Pteropus alecto; assembly: GCF_000325575.1. Lineage (NCBI taxonomy): Eukaryota > Metazoa > Chordata > Mammalia > Chiroptera > Pteropodidae > Pteropus > Pteropus alecto. The sequence continues at coordinate 46,410,765 of NW_006494614.1, read as the reverse complement.
AAAACCAGAACAGCTACAGAGACTACAGTGTGAACGCACATATCCCATCCCTGTTCTGCCAAAATGTGAGCAAGAAAGAACTCTATTTGGTCATCTTTTTCATTCTGTGACCACAAAACTCAGAAAATATACATCCGTGGACTTTCAGACAGTAACAAAATGAGGATGGTCTCCTTTAATACATTTGTTGGCTAACAACTTTTATGTTTTACCAGCATGTGTTAACTAAGGAAAAGAGTAAATCCAATGTAGCCTATTGGAAAGAACATTTTGAATTAAAAATCAAGTTGTATCGCCAATGAGTTATATGACTTTGGACAAACTCTGCTTCAATTTCCCTGGTTTGAGGCAAGTAATTCTCTCATACATTACTGGCACAAGTTCAAAATGATATAATACCTACAGAAGACAATTTAGCACCTTGGATTCCCCCTCTCCCTCCCTCCCTCTCTCCCCACTCCGTTTCCCTCTCTCCCCTTCTCCCTCTCTTCCCTCTCCCCCTACTGTGGTCCTCCCTTCTCTCCCCGCACCCCACCCCCCATACTAATGCCATAAAACCACAGGCATAACACTCAGAAGTCAGGCAAGCTAAGATACCATCACTGAGAGTAAAAGAGGATACATGACCTTCTACGGACACATGGCTGGTAGGTGACAAAGTCAAGGCTTAAGACTAAGTCTTCCAGTCTCAAAACAGATGTTCTTTTCACTACTACATTAACTCCAGAATGACAGGCAATGTACTAAGTAACATAAGAGAACTGGATTAAAAACTGGGGAAGCCAGCTTCTAGAATTGTTACTAACTCACTGTGTGGTCTTCAGCAAGTTGCTTCACCTTCCCCTCTCCAACTGTGTCCATATCTACAAGATGAGCTTCAAGCTCTCATTATATACATTTTAGAGAAACCATTATTTCAAAAGCAGAATAGTTTAAAACAAACAAACAAACAAAAAACCTTAAAATGTCAGAACTAGAAGAGATTTAAAAAATCATCTAGTTCTCAACCGGAAGTAGCTGTTAAACTGTAGAGGAAATGAATAGCTATGTGTGAAAATATGCAGCTGTCTAGGCCTTGCTTCCAGAGAATCTCACTCAGGTCCAGAAATCTGTATTTTTAACTAGAATCCGAATGGAGTCTGATGTAAACAGTCTCCATACTATGTTATGAAACATATTTATCTAAGGAAGCTGAAGCCCAGAATAACCAGCTAGTTAGCTGTAGCTATATGAATTTTGTTGAGTACTTACTATGTGCCACACACCGCTTAATAGGATAAAGACTATTATTATCCCCACTTTACAGATGAGGAAACTGAGATACAAAGAGATTTATTAACTTGCCCAAGAACATACACCTGGTAAGTGGCAGAGACAGGATTCAAAGCAGGACAAAGCCTATGTTCTTAACTACTAAGTTATAAAAGCTGACAGTCCGGCCAGGAGACAGGAATCCAGTTATGCGGTTAAAAGGGTCTGACTATAGCTTCTAGAAAACATGGTTTAATACCACATTTTAATAGCCCAAACAATTTGAACCGCCAACAAATTCAATCAGGAGACAGAGATCCAGGTACAAGGTTAAAAGAATTTGGGTATAGCATGGTTTAATACCACATACAAATTTTAAAAGCCAAAACAAATTAAGAAAGTAATTTTTCTTTATAGCCTGCTATGTAGAGCAAAATGCTTTGAGCAAAATAACTTACTGCAATGATCTAAGTTATTCTGTGATGAAGGCTGGAAGATTATATTTACATACCCATTTTTAAGATCAGGAAACTAGAATTGCTTTGTTCTTAAAGTCAGTTTCATAGAAGCAAAAATTCACATCTGCTTAGGGAAAGCCATAAGCATATTTGCATCTCTATTCATTTCTTTATGGCAAGTGAAACTACAGCTGTAGGAAATAAAATTAAAAACCCTCTACAAAATCAAGGCAAATCAAGTTAAAGAGATTGTACGGTAACAGCCTCTTCCCACAGAGCAATAGCTCTATTCATTCCAATTCTGCTCCACTGAAAATAACGGTTCCCCCCCATATTCTCTTCCACAGTACTGTTTCCAGACAAATAAAGGCACTACCCTCTAAGGCTGTTTCTGAAGATGGAGGTGGCAGACCTGAAGTTTTTTCTCTGCTAAATTCAATACTGCAAATACTTATTCTGTTAATTACTATAGAGAACTATAAGAATCTCTCATGGGAAACTGGACAAATACAAATTGGTATAACAATACAAGACAGTATGTCACATTAAGTGACAGCTTAATTTCATGTGCCATAAGAGCTAGAGAATTCAGAAGGGGAACAATTCAATGTAAGGCAGAAATGAAGTTTTTGAGGAAAAAGTACCTAACAGCTCTTGACTTATTTTCGACTTTACTTTTTGGTTAATTCTGCCAAGTGCTCCTTTGTGAGGCCTTTTTATCTATTTCTGCTATTCCAGTTGGGAGTTCTCATCACCTTGTCATTTCATTTTTATAGCCCTTCAGAAAGAACATTTACCAATATTATACAATTTAATATTTACAAGTCTGTAATACATATATATGGGCTTCCATATTGTTTACATAAGAAATTTAAGTTCACTAATATCCAGTAACTTATCCAAGGCCATGTAGCTTTTAACATCCTGCAACAGAACTCAAACTTGTCTTTATATTAAAACCCACACATTCGTATGGTATAAGGACTTATTAGAAGGCTTTTAATGTCCACCTCTCCAAACTATCTGAATACTTTTCTTAAGGCATTTAAGTTTCAAAAACTTTCAAGAGCTTCCTAATACTACTTCAAGAAATTCATGCCCTCCTCAATTTTGTCATTACACATCTCTTAGAGAACCAGCCAGTCAACTTACATGAGAAACATCAGGCACCTTCTGTGTACCTTAGCTCAAGGACATTCTTAACTGGTGTATACCTTCTCTCTCTCCCCTAAAAGGTCCCAGCTCCACTCTCAGACATAAGGTCATCCCCTCGGGCCCCCAACCCCTTATCAAGTAGATCTCAGGGATCATTTTCTCTCTAATTTACACTTCTGTAAAAAGTACACATACACACCAAATACTTGTATGTTTAATATTTTGGGTACCCCATGCCCTATACTCTGCAATACTGAGTACTTTCTGACAGCAGGATTCTTGATTTCTCTGTCACCACACACACATTCGTATTTGACACTGTATGTTACAGAGATCATTCATGTATATCATCTCATTTGATTCTCCCAAAGACCGTAACTTTTCAGATGAAGGGAAGCTTAGTGAGGTTAAGTCTTCATACAGCTTGAAAGCAGCAGAGTTATGTCAAAACCCAAATCTTATGATCCCCAAATCCAGGTTTTTTCAATAACACAATGATGGCATCTAGTTTTCAGTAATAACTACCTTAGCAGAATGACACTTAATGTTTGCTGCTGATGATCCAAATAGAGGGAAGGAAAAAGCAAAAGCAGTCAATGGGATAAGATGAGCAAAGGCTGTGAGGTACTCACCCGCAAGAAGACAGGATTTGTGTTTGAAAATGACCATCAATTCCCAACACTCTTACATTTACCATCCCAACCCCTAGAAAATGTTCCTGTCTCTTAAAAGGGATTAAGAATGTGAGAACCATGTAACTCAAAACCAATGACACCCAAAAAGAGAAGATCTGGATCTAAAACTCTCAATATGATCATGTATTCATTTTTAAGCACCTACCATGTGTTAGGCACAGGGAAGTCTGCAAGCTGTTTTCAATTAAAATAAAAAATCCTATTTACTACATTAAAGACTCCCATGTTTAACATTTGTCACCAAATTAGACCAGGGCCCTACAATGAGAGAACTGGAAGGGGCCTTAGGGTACATTAAGATTAAATACTTCATTTCAGAGATGAGAAAACAGACATAGCGAGAACAAGAACATTTCAAGGTCACATTGCTAAGTAGAGGCAGAAGCAGTACTAGGACCCAGATCTCCATGCAATGGTTTCTTCCAAGATGCTATGCATAGGACAAGAGGAGCCAACCAAGGAGCAGAGTTTTCCATTTTTTTCTCTCTCTAAGACCTTGTTGCTAGGACCGCAGTTTAAAAAAAAAAGAAAACAGAAAGAGAGATGGGCGGAGAGAGTAAGAAGCAAGCATAAGCAAGGAGCAAACTCATAATTCCAAGCACTTGGAGGCAGAAAGAGAGGGAAAATGAGGGAGAGGACGGTGGAGAGGGGGAAAAAAAAGATAAATCTTAAAGCCTGTCAGCCCAGTAGAAGAAGTCAATACTCAAACTTAAGTTCAGTGTCCGGGTATCGTGATAAAACGCCCAGAAACCTCAGTAAATAGAAGGCCAAGGAGCAGTGTGGAATCTGTACAGACAAGCAAGGGAAGTGGTCGTAGTGGGAAGTAGGGGCTGTTAACTTCGAGTAGCTGCTTTCATTCCTTTGGGCTTGTTTTCCCCGTAGGTGAAATGGGCCCCATCAACCGTAACCCCTAGCACCAAGGAAAATCGACAGCCGCGTTGAAATGTAGGAATCATCAAGTTATCCTAAGCTGTGGTGGCCGGCACGAAGGAACAGGTACACTTCCGAGAAAGAAATAAAGAGGGAAGTACCTGGGTTTGAGGTGTGGAGAGAGCGGACTACAAGTGCCAGTAAAGTTCCCATGGTGGGCCAGACCAGGACTCCCCCGAGAAGCCGCAGAAGAAAAGGGGGGCGGGGATGGGAAGGTGTTCGCACCTGCCGGGCTCTCCAGGCCTCGACTGTCCCCAAGGACCGGCCCCTCACCTTATCCAACAAACCGCTGCGGCCACTGCCTGTCCCGCAGCTGGAGCCACCGCCAGCCCCGCTACTGCCTCCGCCACCACTTCTCCCGCCCTGTGCAGCCGCCGCCGCCATCTTGTCTGCATCTGCGTCTCCCTCCTTACTTGTCTGAAGCCGATTGGCTGAAGCTGATGCGTGACGCGCCGCGCAGAGTCAATCGGGATTCGTAGTTCGTGGCTTGCTGAAGCGAGGTTGCCCGCAGAGGTGGCCGCGGGGCTTGCCGGGATTTGTAGTAGTTAGAGGCTCCGGCCGCCGGTTGCCGCCTACACGGCTAGCCGCCGCGTCGCGGTTACTAAGGGGTGGAGAAGGTAGTGGCAAGCGCCACCGTGGAGCGGCTCCAAGATCCCCGGGAGGCTCGCAGGCGCGCATCCCGCTTGACTGGGACGTTGCCCCTGCGGGCACCCCGGAGGCGGAAACGACGCCGGAGGCAGGTGGGGCTGGAAACTTAGTTTGCGTGAGGGGTTAGAGTCTCCCCCGCCTCAGATGTAGATTCCAAAGGGGTAGCCAGAGCTCGTTCTCCATCCATCTCTAGCCCCGTTACAGCACCTGCGGGTTAGTCTCTGGTGACTGTCATTTAACCGTTAGTAATGTTTTCCTGTTATAGAGAATTCATTCACTAAGTGCCTACTGTCTACCAGGCAGTATCCTGTGTGCATTTATTTATTTGTTTGTTTGTTTATTTATTTATTTATTTATTTATTTATTTAATGTAAGTATAGCTGGTATACAATATTATACTGGTTTCAGGTGTATAATACAGTGATTCAATATCTATATACGTTACAGTGTGATCACACTATCATCTGTCATGTTGTAAACTTATCACAATATTGTTTACTATATTCTCCTTTTTTCACCCGTCTCCTCATCTCCTTCCCCTCTGGCACCTATCAGTTTGATCTGTTTTGGTTTTATTTTGTTTCTTCACTTGTTTTGTTTTTTAGATCCCATGTATAAGTAAAATACTGTATTTGCCATTCTCTACCATTTCACTTAGCATAATAGGTCCATCCATGTTGTCACAAATGGCAAGATTTCATTCTTTTTTTTATTGCTGAATAATACTCCACTGTGCGTTAGTATATCTGTGTGTGAGTATGTCTGTGTGTATACTACATCTTCTTTACATCCATTCACTCATTTAGTCCTCTAAAAGCCCTGTCCAATTGGAAAAATGAGAAACTTACCCAAGGCCAGATAGCATGTATCGGAACCTGGTTTAGAAGCCAGGTTTTTTTAACATCAAAACTAGTGGTATGTTCCCTCTGTCGCTCTGCTTTTACAGTTTCAGGATGTAATTGTATTCTAGATTTTTATTAATTCACTTTTTCCCCTACAAAAAAATCTGAGCACCAACATTGCCTGGAACTGTCTAAAGGATATATATAGAGAGACCATGATAGACCTATTTCCTACTCTCGTGGAACTCCTACTCTAGTGACCTAGAGTTATCACATAACAGGATTGTACTATATTATGCACTATTATATTGCATCACATGTTTTTTATCCTCGTAAATCCCTCATAAGTGTCCAAATAATTCAACAAATATTTTTTGAGTGCTTACTATGTAGCAGTCACTATTCTAGTCACTGGGGATATTTCCCTGAATAAAACTGAACAAAATACATGTCTCGGTGAAGTTAACATTCGATACATAATATTAGATGAGATTTCTTCACCTCTTTGAAGCAATCCACTCAGAAGCCCCTATAGCTTTTTGTTATTGCTCATCTTTTATAACTTCTTGTTTTTTAAGATCCAGCTCTACTGTCATCTGCTCTATGACACCTTTCTTGATCTTTCTTTGCAGACATAATGAAGTGTTCCATAGCATTGCATTTGTGGTTCAGTTCAGTAAACCTTATCGAGTCTCTTCAATGGGCTGTTTGAGGTGCTGGGTATAGACATATAGGTAGCCTGGCCTTAGAGGGGCTTACTACCTTGGGTTGGAGGGTGGGGTGTTTGGAGTGGGGAACAGACAGGTAAGCAGACCATTATAATATAGTAGGGTAGAGTGCCTCCATTAAGAGGTGGGCGTGAAGTGGTAGAACAGAGAAGGGTCAATCTGAGGAAGGGATCTACAGGAAAACTGTTTGCATGCACCACACAAAGAAGAGCTGCAGAAGTGGATAGGCCAAAGGAATGGGACAAGCAAATGTATTCATACAAGAAGCATTACTCTGTGTGTGTGTGTGTGTGTGTGTGTTTGGAGCTCAGGGGCACTACAGTTAGATTGATATTAATTGCTTCAAGTTTGAGATAGAGACCAGAGGAAGCTGAAGCTAATTAGGCATCCTCTAAGTCTGGATCTTTGACTTTGTTTTTTCCACCATATAAATAAAGTTCATACTTCTCTTAGGATTACTTTCTAGACAATGTAACCATTAGATGTGAATCCACACCTTCTCACCTAGTGTTCCTCATAGGGAACTGCAATTTCTATGGTTAGTTGCGTGCAGGTCTGTATGTCTCCCACGAACCAGAATCTGATTCATTTATTCTGTTATATGCATAACCAATATCTTTTCCCAGATTGTGCCTTATCTTTCAACTTTATCTTTGCTACTGTTACTGTGCATAAATTTATGTTGTGTAAATGATTATATAAATTACTGATTTGTGATTTTCACATCTTATTTAAGCACTCTAGCCCCACCCCATTGTCACAAAATTATTCTTCTGTTCCACTTTCCCATCTATGTCTCTGTCTCTATCTTTACATCTATACCAATTTATTTCTGGGCTCTTTAGCCCCGTGGTATTTTTCAAGACCCTAGATGAGACATTTTGGAGCAGAAGGGTCACAGTAGTATATAATTAATGAGAAAGGTTAAGAGCTCTGAATGGCAGGCTAAGAAGGAGTATATCTATTTTACAGGTGAAGAAACAGATGAAGAAACAAAAAAAAAAGGAAGTCAAAGGACTTTTCCCAAGATTAAAGATCAAGTAAGTACTGTGCATTCCAGAAGCAAGGTCTTTATATTCTGCAAGTTACTGTCTCCAACAGTGACAGTAATCATCTCTAACATTTCCCAGCCATCTATTTACTCATTCATTCATTCATTCATTCACCTATCTGGCAGATAGGTGTGGTTGGTCACAAGAGAGTTTTCCTAAAAGACGGATTGATTGAATGACAATTGATCTTTCCCCATCCATCAGTCTAGTCATTCATCTTCCCAACACATTTTTAGTGAGTTCTAGGCTCTATGCTAGGCTCTGGGATTACATAGGTGAATAAGTTACCATAGGCCTCATAGCAGGTGGGAAGTTGGTAAGGGGAGCAAACAATTATAATAAAGTGATAAGTACTATACTAGGAGAAGTGTGGGTTGTCATGGGGACACATAAGAGGGGCCTCCAACCCTTTTCAGGGTGGTCAAGGATCAGGAAATTCATAATGCCCAGTGTGGGACCAAAGGAGATACCAATATTACTCATTTATTTCACAGACAATTATGGAATCTGTTATGCGCCAAGTGCTGTGTAGGTCCTGGGAATAAAAAGATGAACAGCATCATAGATGCTTAGAGTTTAATTAGGGAGCTCAGAAATATGTATAAAAACCCTTGGGCCCTGGGAATACCATCATATCCTTCATTTGGCTCACACATGTTTATTGCATGTTTCCTATGAGCATTCGAAGGGTGGAAGAAAGACAGTGAATTGGACATGTTTCTAGAATCAGAGGTTCTGGAATCAGTCACTATTGAAGGAGCCCCCTCTCAATTGTTAATGATCTTATGTTGTAGAAGGTCTCGACCGTGAAAGAGATACAGAAGAAATACTCCAGAGTTTAGCCACAGCAGCAATTACTTCCCACTGGAAGATTCAGTGAAGGCTTTATGGAAGGGGTAGCAACTGGACTGGATCTATAAAGAAGCCTTTTTTTCTTTTTATGATCTCACTTAATTCTTAACAACAGTTCTCCAAGGCACAGGTTTTTATCTTAGGAGAAATCTGAGGCACAAAGAAATAAACTGATTTGTTCAAGGTCACTCAGCTTAATGGTATAAACTAGACTCAAATTTAAGCCTCCTATCTCCAAAAGTTTTGCCCATCCTACTGCACCACTTTACTTTTCACATTTGTCACTTCCAGGAAACATTTTCTCAGGACACCTGATCCCAACTCCCTATACTGCTCCTTCCTTTTACTGAATTTGTCCCCAGGCATTCTTTCCATGGCCTCCCTTCCACTGGCCAGAAGCTATAGGTTCCCAAGCAGTTCCCAACTGCTACTCCAAGTTGTCTGAAGCAGTCCCAAAGAAATTTGGGAGTGGCTGGATCCCTTGAAAGAAAAATCTCAAATCTCTTAATAGCTCAAGGTTTAAGAAATTTAGATATTTTATTAGAGATTTATTCACAAAGGAAGTGGCATTTGAGCTAAATCTTAAAGGATGAAATCAAACAGATGAACAAGATGGAAAAGGCTATTTTAGGTCAAAGGAACACCAAGAACAAAGGTAAGCAAGACTGAATGTCAATTATATGTTTTGGGAATAGAAAAATGATTCTTTGAGCCTGATGGGTAGGGCTGACTGGAATTGCAAAGTTAGAACATAGGACTCCAGGGTCCTTCAGGCTCAAGTATTTGGCCTTCATGCTCAATGGGAATCCAGTCAGAAGATTTGCAGTATTCTAGGTGAGGAAAGATGAAAATTTAATAAAAGCAGTGAGAGACAGAGAAAAGTGCATTGGAACAGTATTTCTGAGCTGGAATTGTAATAACTCGGTGACCAGTTAATGGAATCCCATTTCACCTAGCATTATTTTTATCAGACCTCTCTTTTTAAAGCACAGCTGGCTCTCCCCAGCTCAGATATCATCCATGGTTCTCAGTTACTTACTAGGTAAAACCTGAGCTCCTAGTGTGGCACTATCCTTCCTGTCTAGCCTTATTGTCCAAGACTCCCAAACACACATCTCCTTCCTGGGTCCAGTCTTTTTTTACTGTACCAGACATGCCTGCCACCATGCCCTCAGTCCTGTGGCTTTTCTGTTTAGAATGCTTATCCTTCTATCAGCATGCTCAATTCATCCTTCAAATCCTATTTATACAAGTAAAATCTCATTATTTGCTTGTCATCTTGCCTAAAATGTGAGCCCCCTCTTCTCTGAATTCTGTTAAAACAGTAAACATTTCTAGTAAGCCCTTAATATAGGTACCAGGTACTACCTTTCTGACTTGATCCTCTCATCTGCCTATTAAGGTAGGTGTTATTACCCCCATTTTACAGGAGAGGAAACTGAGGCTCAGAGGGGTAGAGTAACTTTCCCACTTCATAGAACAAGGAAAGACAGAGCCAGTATTCAAACCAGTTCTGCCTGAGCCTAAAGGTGATACTCTTGCTAAAGTTTCACTGGATTAGTATTGATTTGAACAAAAAACCCAGGGCCTTGTCCCCCTCTTCATTTAAAGGACAAGCCCATTTATGAAGCAAGGCAGGGGGCCTCTAGGGTCTCAGAGATATGGTGTATGTATTGTGTGGTGGTCCTGGGGGGCTCTGGACCACATTAGAATGACAGAGCAATACTGTACCTTCTCACTCTTATACTTCCTTATTTTCCTTGCTTGGCTCTCAGGGAAATGGCCTCCTCAGGAATCTACAAGCTGGATGATGGGAAGCCTTACCTGAACAACTGCTTTCCAGCCAAAAATCTGCTTCGGATGCCGGAGCAAGGTCAGGTGACTTCTCAAATTGATACCTTTGCCTTACCCCAGCTCCTGCTTTAGAATGTCTCACATCCATTTCTCTTTCTCCAGCCCCTTGACTACTGTTCCCTGCCCCACCCAATTCCATCCCTTCCAGTCCATCTTTCTCCAGCAGCCTTAGGGAGCCTTCTAAAACACACATCTAACCATTGTGTTCCCTTCTGTTCAGTGACTTCTCATTGCTGGCTCTTTTAGCTGCTATTCTACCTTCAGAGTCTAACCTCCTCTTATCTTTTGTACAACCCCCTCACACAGATAAGGGGACAGATAAAGAAAGAAATATAGCCGTGTGTATCTGTGTGTTCATATATATATATTTCCTAGTCCACTGAAAGCAATGATACCTCAGTCATGAAGAACATACTGGCACCTGGGAATCTGGGTGTCTAAATTCTATTCTCTAATAAAAGAAGTCAGGGTTCCTCAGAGGAAAAGTTGCTTCTAGGCTGGGGCAGAAAAAGTACAAATTGAGCCTGAAGCATCATGTGGTGCCAGAAAGTAAAGAAGTGCTCAGAAAAATGATGGGGGCATGTCGAAAAGATGTAAGTGCCAACCCGAAGGAGCTCCCAGTGGCCAAAACTGGGACAATCTGAATAACAAAATAAAGGTAGAATTGGGTTGTGAACCGTAAAATAAATAAATATCCATGAGCCCATAATGATATAATAAATATTTATATACATCAATCAGTGGAAGAGAAGGAATAGCTCTTTCTTATGGTAGAATTCCAGTTAATAAATGTAGAAGGAATGAAGGAAATAGAAAATCACTATTAAAACATCACAATAATAATTTTTACAGTCAAGAAATGTCTTTAGATGCTGTATCAGTCAGGGTTTTCTAGAGAAATAAAACCAATAGAATGGATATATATATATGCGTGTGTGTGTGTGTGTGTATATATATACATATATACATATATATATGGGTGTATGTCCACATATATATATGAATATATGTCCACATATATCCATTCTGTTTCCATATACATACATGTATATGTGTAGATATAGAAACATACATATACATATATAACATATTTCAAGGAATTGACTTATAAAATGATGGGGACTAGCAAGTCTGTAATCTGTAGGGTAGGGTCTGAAAACTTAGCAAAGAGCTGATGCTGCAGTCTTAAGGCAAAATTCTTTTTCCTCTGGGAAACTTCGGTTTTTTCTTTGAAGGTCTTTCAGTTGATTGGGTGAAACCCATGCACATTATTGAGAATGGTCTCCTTTATTTAAAGTCAACTGATTATCGATGCTAGCCATATCTGCAGAATGCTTTCACAGCAATGCCTAGATTTAGATTTACTTACCATACTACTTACCATAGCCTAGCCAACTCGACACATAAAATTAACCATCGCAGATGTTAGAATTAGATGCTAGAAAACAAGTATGATGAGAAACAGGATATTTGCGAAGTCTCAAAGTATATTCATTAATGACAAAGGGAAAAATAGTAACTTCTGAGTAGAGAAACGAGGCCGACACCACCTTACCTGAGTGATCAAAATTAACATCACCGGTAATAAGACATAACATCGTGTGCCTTCTGATGTGCTGACAGTGGCACAGCATCACTTCAGTGGTAGTTTCACCAAATTTCAAAGCCTTAATCTAATTATGGGAAAGCATCAAGCGAATTTAAATTGAGGGACATTTTACAAAATAATTGATTGGTACTCTTCAAAAGTGTCAAGATCACACAAGAAAAAAGACTGAAGAACTGTCACAGATTGGGGGAGACTAAGGAGACATGACAGCTAAATGAAATATGAGTTGCTGGATTGGGCTCTGGAACAGAAAGAGGACATTAGTAAGAAAACTGGCAAAATTCAAAGAAGGGTTGTAGATCAGTTACTAATACACCAGTGTTAATTTATTGGTTTCAGCCATTGTATTATGATTATTTAAGATGTTAACATCTTAGGGAAACTGGATGAAAGCTGTACGGGAATTCTGTGCTATTTTTACAACTTTTCTAGAAGTCTAAAATTATCTCAAAATGAAAAATTATGAGGGCAGAAAAACCCTTCCCATGGATACTCTTTCTGCTAAAAGCCTGCCCCATTAAAACCCAGACATTTTATTCTAATCCTCAAGACCTTTTCTGATCTGACTCTTCTGGCCTCTTAGCACTCTTCCCTCAAGTTCATCTGATGCACTCTGGGCCTTCCTTCCTGGCTGTGTTGGGATTTTGGCGCCAACTAAAGATAGGAATCTCCAGGAGTCAGGGCTGTTAAGATAGGGCAAAGGACCAGGTTCCAGATGGGGGTAGCTTTGGGAAATGGAGTGCCTGGACTATCAGGCCCTGAGTGGGAATGGGGACTAACTCACTTAGACATAGGGCAGGAGCTGCATCCAAGAGACAGGATTGGCAGCAGTGGTCAGGTGAGCCAGGGCAAACCCCCTAGGCAGGGGTAGTAGGCTGCGAGGGCAGGGAGTCAGTGGTCAGAGTCACCAAGCTATTTTCCACGGCTCTGTGCTGTTCTGTCTGCCAGCTACCTGGTTTTTCCATTTCCACCTAGTCAACTTTCAACTTACTAGATCTAGCTCATGCCCTAAGCTGGTAGCTCCCCTCTCTGGGCTTCCATAGCTTCCGTTGTCTTATTGATTTTCTTTGAGTCAGGGCTTCCATCTTATTTATCTCCATAGCCCCAGCTCCCAGCACAAAGTAGATGCTCAGGAAAAAATCTAAATGGATGATTGTGGGCAGGGGCTGTGGCTCAGGATTAATTCAGACATTTATTCAGCAATACTTAATGTGGTAAGCTCTGTGCAGACCTTGGAATACTTACATGAATGAATCAGACAAAGTCTGTGCTCTGTGGAGCTTCTTCTCTAGAGGGCAAGAAAGACAATAAATAAGTGAACAAGTAAAATAATTACAGATTGCAACGAATGCCTCGTAGTAAAAAACCGCTGATGGAAAGAACAGATTCTAGAATGTTGTCATGATTTTTGTTAGGAGAGTTTACTAGTAAACCTCATGTTTTTCTTTGCTTACATACATTTTCTAGTTCTTTCTACAGTAAACCTGTATTATTGGGGTTTTTTTAAAATGACAACTGCCTTGTCATTTTCTCATTCTGAGCTCCTGATACAATCTTTACCCTGTAATGATGGGATCCTGGGTAAGGTCTAGGAAGATGGTGCTCTTTGTGCTGATGTTATGCATTGAACTTTACCCAAGAGATGACGCAGGAAAGAATGATCGGCTCTGCTGAGGGGAGTCCATATAGGCTTTGCAGAACAGGAAATACTTGATCTAGGGTTTTGAAGAACAATTAGAGTTTAGAGGCAAAAATATGGTGGAAGGAATTAGGCAAATCATTCTATGAGTCTTAGCCTTTTCTTCTGTGAAATGGGGGCAGTAACATGTTTTCACTGGGTTTGGGGACCAATTAATTGAGATAGGTATGTAGACACCTCCTCCCTCCCCACCCCCGTTGCCAGCAGTAGCACAGTATCTGGGGCATATTAGGTAATGAGGAGCTATTTTTTGGTTTTAGTATTATAGATAAATATTCTGTAAGTACTCTAGTTGTGGCTTTGAAGGAGTTTGCTCCTCACTGTTCTGATCATCTCAACAGGCCGAGGACACTGGTTAGTGGCTCGGAAAGGTAACCTCAAGAAGAAGCCCAAGGGTGTGGTTGAGGTACCGGCTGAAGGTCAAGAAAGCCAGAAGAAGATTTCTTTTGAGGTCAAAGAGAAGAAAGGGTCTCGATTGGAAAACCAAGTGGATATTCCTGTACACGTGCTGGACCGGGCTTTTCTGGTAAGAGTAAATGCATACTGGAATGGCTGGCAGCATCAGCTGATGGCTGTCCCAGCTACTCCACTCTGGTACCCTCAACCGACCCGAAACTATTTGAGTGATCTTGGCAAATTGAGTATAGCTAGAATGATGAAGGGACCCAAAGCTTTCTTTACATGCAAAGCTTTCTTTACATCTGCATTGTTGGATAGACATTATCATCCCTATTATGTTGCCATTGCGCAGATGGGAAAACTGAGGCTCTAAGGGTTAATTTGCCGTGGCCAAGGTCCCATGGCTAGTATTTAGAACTCTGCTCTACTCAGGATTAGAACTCTGGTCTACTGACTCCAAAGCCTGTGTTTTTACATTATATCAGGTAAAAATTCTTAATTGAGTTGGGGAAGCAAAGATGTAAATCAGGGGGAATAGTAAATTGAAAATCTCATTCCAGCACCTAGTAGAGTGTAGAGATTCCTGCTCTACTCTGGGGAGATCTCTCTAGGATCAGGGGCGCTTAGGGAGATCCCATGCTCCACAACCTTTGTCTTTTGGGTATAGTGTCTGGCTGAAGGCCAGAAGAGCTGACCAAATATTACCCAGTGCCTGGGGCAGGCTTTCCAAAGAGGACTGGTGTGGCTGTGTTGGAGACCAGCCAGGAAATTTCACATCTGCTCTGTGCAATACCTGCTTCAGTGGCTTTGCAAAGAAAGACACATTTTGTAAGTCAATATTAATGTGCAGTCCAGTTCTCACAGCTCCCTATGAAGAACTCTCTGACAGCCTATTTCATTCCCATGCTCACTATTGGTTTTCAAGAGATGGATTTCTGCACAGATCAGATGTTGAAAGAAAGCTTTGAGGAGGCAGCTGGTTGCATCTTATCTCAACTGATGAGGTGTAAGCTTTTTGCAGAGTTCTATGGAATTTCTTTCATCATGATTATGTTCACTTCTCACTATGGGTGAGGAGGACTGAAACAATAGTACGGATGAAGGGCAGAAACACTTCCCATAGTGTTTTTCCCCTTTGTTTCCAGCAACATTTATATTCCCACATTGAGATGGCTTGTTATTCATGGTGCCACTTGGATAGCAGAAGCAACAAGGATGTTTTTCAGAGTAATGGGATACCTACCCACCTATTAGGTAGTTCCACTTGAATATTTCACTGGTACCTCATATTGACCTACTGCACCAAACCCCTTACTCCAAGTCCCAAGTACCTCTTTTCTAGTATTTACTATACTGTCTCTATGATGGCCCTATTATCTACCCAGTCACCAAGCCAGTAACCTGGGGTTATCCTTGTCATTTGCCTCTCCCTTACTGCTCCCGCCCGCACCATTACCAAGCCCTGCGCTTTTATTAAATAGTTGTCAAATCTGTATTATTTTCCTCATCTATACTGCCACCGTCCTAATCTGAGTTACCGTCATCTTTATTTGAACTAATTCAGTACTTTTCTAACTAGTTTGAACCAACTAGGATGCCTTTATTTTACATAAAAAGAAGCTAGAGGCATTGTTATTTCACGGTAGGTTAATTTACTGGTTTAATGACCTCTTCCAAGACCCAGGTTCCTCCATCTTTCTGCTCTTATAACCTCAGCATGTTAACTTGTCCTCTCGGGCTTATTGCCTTCATGATTCCAAAATAGCTGTAGCAACTCTGGTCATCACATATAAAGGCTAACATCCAAAGGTAGAAAAATGATTGTCCCTGTCTTATTTTTAAAAGTAAAAAAAGCTTCCCAGAACTGGCCTCTCATCCCCAGCAGCCAGTGTTTCATTGGCCAGACCTAGATCACATGCTCCAACAGCCATTTCGAGGTGAATGTGACCTCCATGATTAGTTTAGACAAGTCAAGACTTATCACTTAGAGCTGGGTCTTAAAGACATAGCCACTCAGAGAAATGTGAATAACATTGGGGTTCTTTAACAGGGAAGAAGTAGAGAAGTACCTCTAGGGAAGGTAATTAACAATGTCTGGCATATTGGTCTCTTCCCTTCCACACTTGTCTTCTCATTCTTTCTTTGTGTATCAGACATAGCAATTTTTATAAAATTGCTATCAGCCCTTGGCCAAAAAAACACTGGCAACTTTCCATTGACTGTAGGATAACATCCATACTCCTTTACAGAGCTAGCATGGGCCCAAATGATCTAATGACTGCCTTCCTAGCCTTATCTTGTTTTTCATCCTCTCAGAAGCACCTTGCTTTTTTCTGCCTTGATAGCTTGCACAAACCCTGCCACCCACTTTCATGGGACCAAGTCCTACTTAGCTCTTAGGTCTCAGCTAAAATATTACTTCTTCAGATAAATATTTTCTCACTTCCAGACTGAGATTAGGACCGCCTGTTATTGTCTTCCTTAGCATCTTGAATTTCTCCTTTAAAATATTTATCATTTTATAAGTACTTGCTTGCTACTTGGCTTCCATGCGATTGTAAGTTCTATGAAGGCATGGAATATTTCTGCTTTTTCTCCATTATTTTCCCAATGCCTAGTTCCATGTCTAAACATAGTAGATACCATAAATGATTAACAGAAAAAAAATAATGAGGTTTGGTTAAACAGAAATATAAGCTCCAAAGCTGAGATTTTCTTCCAAATTTTAATTATGAAGGCAACATATGGTAGTCAAAAAAAACATAGATTTTGCACACTGATGTTCATAGCAGCATTATTCACAGTAGCCAGGACATGGAAGCAACCAAAGTGTCCTAAAATAGATGATTGGATAAAGAAGCTGTGGTACATATATACAATGGAATATTACTTAGACATAAGAAGAGATGAAATATTGCCATTTGCAACAGCATGGATGGACCTTGAAATAATCATGCTAAGTGAAATAAGCCAGACAGAAAGAGTTGAAAACCACATGATATCACTTATATGGGGGATCTAAACCTAAAAACAACAAACTAACAGGACAAACAAACAGAGACTCATGGACATGAACAGTTGACTAGTAGTTACCAGAGGGAAGAGGAAGAGGGGGAGGGGGGAGGTAGATGGGGTAAAAGGGGTCAAATATGTGATGTCAGAAAGAAATCTATGGGTGGTGGGGACACAATGCAATACACACACACACACACACACACACATATGTATATGTGTATATATATGCCGTACACCTGAAACTTACTGGATTTTGTTAACCAATATCATCATAGGAAAAATGAAAAAAAAAAAACAAAACAGTTTAGTGATTATAGATTTGAGTTCAAGTCATAGGTCTGTCACTAGCTGTAGGACCTAGGCAAGGTACTTTATCTCTCTTAATCTTGTTTTCTCATTTAAGAAGAAAAATAATCATACTAATGTGAAAGGGTTTAGTTAGGAGTAGAACAGAGTTGATTTACTTAGCATAATACATGGCCCAAAGTAGTGCTTAGTAAATATTTGGTGAATGAATAAGTGGATGAATGAATGAATGAACAAATGAACAAATTATGACAAATGTATGAGATTGGTAAAGCACCAATACAGAAATACAGACATTTTAAGCACCAGGAAGGGGATGTGGGGCCCAGAAAAGACAGAAGAAACATAGGAGTCCTGAATCCCATAAAGTCAGTGTGACTTTCCCCATCTTACAGATGGGAAACTGAGAGGTGGAATTGCTGAGATGGCAGCTCTGTTCTAAGCAACTCCAAAGCCATGCTCTTTCCACTATAGCAGACAGGCCACCTTCCTCAATAGGGAGTCATTTATTGTCTTTGCCAATTATATAAACTTTGCTTGAGAGCTGACACTCTGCACTGTGTTCCAGCTGAAGCACCACCATGTGAGGAAGCCATCAGACCTGTGCAACATTAACGTGAGTGGTCTGAAGTTGTCCAAGGTAAGGCCAACCAGCAGAGATGTGATTAGGGTGAGCCAGATCTGAGGTGGCTCCTGGCTGTTTGTCATTGGACTTCTAGAGTCCTTGGGGAATGGGAATCTGGTCACAAGGGAGGGGGAGGGTCACACAAGGACTCGTTGGGTGGAAACAACATTTAGACACAATCTTTTGCTCTGAGTTTTGTATGTCCATTGTTCCGTGTGAGGTGAATTAAAGAAAATAGCTTTATGGAAATGGGTTTGAATTTGGCATAAAATTTTGTTGGGATATGATTCATTGTGTGACACAGTCTCATCAAAAGAGCCTACAGAAGAAATTTCCATCAAGTTTAATGCCACAAGTGGTAGTGATTCTCCCAACCTGTAGGCTTGTTCTTAACTTACAGACACTGTGACTCATGTAATGAGTCATATTTCTTTCGTTGCATTGGTTAACAGGTAACTTGGAGCCAAATTTGTGGTCCATCATTAACCAATGTATATATAGGATATTATGGCATATATTTTTGATTTGTAGGCCTTCCATGGCATATGAAGAGAGATTGTTTGTATAGTACTACACAGCACTGAAAACGAATGAACTAGAACTACAAATGTCAACATAAGTAAATCTCAAAAAAACGATGGGTATCAACACAAGTAAATCTAAAAACAGTGTTAATGAGAAAGACTTAAAATAATATCTGCAATATGATTGCATTTAATATAAAGATTTAAAATATGTAAATAATACTATATATGGTTTATTGACATACATATTTGTAATACAAATATAAAACGGTTATAGGAATGATAATCACCAATTTAGGATAGCTCTTATCTATGGGAGAGAGGGAGGAGAATGTGATTAGAGAAGGATATGGGGGCGGTCAACTCTCTGAAATGTTTTGTTTTTTAAAGAAATTTGAAGCAAAGACAGCAAAACACTCAGACTTTTTAAAGCTAGAAGGTGGTTACCCAGGTCTTCAGAGTATCATTTACTATACTTTTCTGAACATTTTTTGAAATGCCTTCTCACAGGCTAAGGAAAAGGACTTCAAGCATTTTCATTCCGTGATTTACATCAATGCCTCAGAAAACCTACTGCCTCTAGGTGAGTATTTTCTTCCTAGAAACCATCTTCTGCCTCTTGAGTGGCATAGCTAGTCACTCATGTTAGAACTTGCCTGTCAGTCCATGCACGACTGGCCACACATCTCTGTTGGAGTGCAATAAGCTAGGTGCTGGAGAACACACAGACCTGGATTCCAGCCCAGAGTGGGCATCATCTATTTAGAACATTTCTCTGTGAGCTGCTGCTACTCTATCTGTAAATGGAGATAATTCCCGTCCTTTATTCTTCTTCAAGGCAGGATGCCTGGTAGGTCAGATGAGATAGGTATATAAAGATGTTTTTAAGCCATAAGAGTTCCTATTAGAGCACGAAGCCTTCTTGTTTATTCAGCAAATCTACAGCGACCCCTGCTGGGTGTCAGGACTATGTGAATGCTTGGCTTCTAGAAATGAATGCATCTAGTTCCTGTTCTGGTGAGTCATAGTTTGGTGGGAGAGACGGCTCTGACAGAATTATAGCAGAATACATTAAGTGCGATGATTGAGGAAATCAGAAAATGCTATGCAAGCGTATAAGTGGAACATCAACTTGGACCAGAGGGTCAGGAGAAACTTCTGAGAAGAGGAGCACCTAAGCTGAGACCTAAAAAATGAATAAGAGACTTAGGAATTAGAAGGCAAGGAGGCATTTCAGGTTGACAGAGCAGATGCGGAACGGCAGTGCCTGATCAGGATCGCTGAAGAAGTTTTGTATGCTTGCAAGGGATGCAGGTAGTAGAGAATGGAGACTAGAAAGTTTGGCAGGGACTAGATTATCAAGGGCCCTGAGTGACAGGGACTTTATTCTGCAGGCAAAGAGAGACTTGGAAAGCTTTTAAATACAGAGGCTCAGTGTTGGCTCTGAAGAGGGTAGATTATAAGAGAAAAAAGAAGATGGAGACCAGGAAATCTGGGAGATGGTTTTATTTTTCCAGGAGAGGGAAGATGAGGCCTGAATCAGGGTTATGGCAGTAGGAGTGAAAGGGAATAAAAGAAATTTAGGAGGAGGTAGAAATAGCAGGACTTGGTACCTTGTGGGCATATAGAGAAAGGGAAGAACCAACCACCAACGGGATTCGCTGAGAGGAGAGGCAGGTTTGGGGAGAAATGAGATAAGTTTAGTTTGAATGCATTGAGTTTGAGGGTTTTTATTAAAGAAGCATGGGACGAAGTCCCTGCCCTTGAGGAAACAGTGTAGTCTGTCAGGAACATAGGCTTGAAATACAAAGGCCATCAGGCATTTGAAAAGATGCTCAACCTCACTAATAATTAAAACAACATTAATATAGTATTTTCTGCCTATCAAATATTGGCCCAAATGAGGAGTGATGACAATTGGTATTGGTAGGGAAATGGATACTACTCTCATATTCAACTGACGGAAATGTAATAAATTAAAGCAACACCTTCGGAAGGCAATTTGAC
Organism: Pteropus alecto; assembly: GCF_000325575.1. Classification (NCBI taxonomy): domain Eukaryota; kingdom Metazoa; phylum Chordata; class Mammalia; order Chiroptera; family Pteropodidae; genus Pteropus; species Pteropus alecto. Next base: position 46,390,116 of record NW_006494614.1, on the reverse strand, counting down.
AGTGTCTTTTAAAATAGTCATTGCCTTTAATCTAGTTACTCCACTTCCAGGAATTTATTGTACAGAAACACACTCGTACAAGGATATTCATTGGAAACATCCTGAAATATCTACGAAGCAGTCTTTTTATTAGGCTCTACTGCACATTTTGATTAACAAGATCTCCACAGGCCATACTTGACACCAGGTTCACTTAGAAGGCTCCAAGCAATTCCACACAGTATGCCAGCCACACAGCATCAGCAGTTCATCTTTAGTGAAGTCCTCGTAGCAGTTAGTGTAGCAGTCCATGCAGCTGTCCATGCATCATTCTCTGTGGCTCCCAGCTCAGGTCCAAGACAGCGAGATTCTCATTGGGTAGATGCAGGAGCCACTCTGGCTTAGAAACCTCATTCCCCACAGGAGCAAAGAGCCATTGTACCACTCCGTAGACATAGCTCCTAGAGTTCCAGCAAAGGACCTGTCCAATTATAAGAGTCACCACACACAGGGAAGCCCAAGGTTACAGTGCCTCCTTCAGATGTCTATTGTTCAGTTATAGTTTCTTCTAGTCCAGGTGTAGTTTACTAATCTCAGGTCATTTTTACCACAGCAATATTGCTTAGTAACATAGTTACCATACCTTTTGTTCCAGGTTACCAGGGGAACAGGGCTAGAAAGTTAACCCAAGATCCAGTTCTCATGCAGAAGGGGAAAAGTGTTCTTACCTTTATCCAGAGAGACTAAAAGCTATCAATAAGGAAATGGTTCAATAAACCAGAGTATGTATTATAGAACGTAATTCAGACATTATGCAGATCTATATGTTTGACATGGAACAATCTTTAAGTCATATTGTTAGCGAAAACAAGTCACAGTATAATGTGGATGGTATGATTTGATTTTTGTAAAAAGCATGTATGTTTCAGTATATGCATGAGAAAAAGTCTGGAGTATATACGTGAAACTTGCCATAGTTATCTCTGGGTCTTGAGATCAAAGGGAACTATTATTTTTGTGGTTTTTAAAAAACTTGGGGGCATGTTTCACTTTTATAATCAGAAGTTATTTTTATTATATTGTTACACTTTATTATAAATTTTTAGATAGGCTTTGGTATTAGACTTAGATTCAATTTTTTGCCCTTTCACTTACAAGCAATTCCATTTCTAGCAAATCACTTAGCCTAGCCGAACTTGAGATTCCTCAGCACCAGAATGGAAGTAGCAATTCCTATTTTTCAGGGTTGTTAGAAATTTAGAAGCCATGTATGTAAAACACCTTACACAGTGCCTGGCCTAACCCATTGGGAACCCATTAAATGACCACTTAATATCTTTCTCAAGTCTTTCACAAGCTGCAGATTCTCTCTTTCTTCTCCCCCTACAGAGGCATTTCACACGTTTCCAGCCTTAAAGGAACTGGAACTCGCATTTAATGGCATCAAAACAGTCTACGTGGAATATGGAGACTTTAAGTTCTTGGAAGTAAGTTGGAGGTAGGGAGTTTTTGGTGCCCACCTGTTTCCTTGGAAGGAATAGATGTCGAGGTCTCTCTCTGCTGCTCATAACTGTTGGGAAGGGGCTGTCTGGGCCTTTACAGCCAGACCGTTGCTTCAGGGCAGTCTTCTGGAAAAGGTGGTAGAGTTGGTGGTGGTGGTGGTGGCAGCGGCAAATAGATGAGGATATATTATACCTATGGCTGTGCTGTGAGGTCCTGGAAAATAAATGCCAAAGAAGTCTATACAGAAAAGTGAGTTTAAACAGTATTATAGGAAGGAAGAGTTTGAGGGGAGATCTGGATCCAGTTGGGGTTTGGGAGCCATGCAGGCTAAGTGCTGGGCACAACAGATTGGACCAGCTAAACTAGCAGCATTGTGGACTGATTTCAGAGACTCATCCTGATCTAAGTGAGCCAGATTGGTTCCAGCAGGCTTGGATGAGGCAGGCTATAGACCGAGTCCATAGGCCCAGAGGTGAGTGTGAAATAAAACAGGGCTCCTATGAGTTCTGCAGCACCCACAGCTGTTCTCCAAACCACAGGTTAGAAAATACAGAAAAATCTGTTTGCAATCTTGGCTTTCTCCTAAATTAAATTTCCCATAGTCATGGATTTTCTATGCATGTTCTCATACTTCAGGTTATTCACCTCTCCAACTTCCATGAAAACTTTAGTACTACTTTTCAAAAAGAAACAGAGCTTTTGTAACTATCTGAGAATCTGAGTACTTGGAAAGTAGAGAACAACAGAGCTGGAGCAAGGTGTGCAGGCACACTCACCAAATAATGGACTCTCCCCCACGTGTTGGCCTTATAGTGGCAATGTTTTCGATTCAAACCTCAGCAGAATGTCTGCATGTCATGAACCTTGGGGTTGACCCCAGAGACTTGTTAACTTAAATTATTTAATCTGCAGACATCAGTGGTCAGCTATTTCTCACACAGTCCTCACTTAACCTGGTGTTGCCAGTGGGGGGGTGGGGGGTGGGCTGTGGTGGGGGACAGGGGAACAGGAAGGAAGGAGGGAGGGAGAGAGACTCTGTGAGGCACATCCATGTGCCAGTATTCCTATTCCTCAGACATATATTTGGCTATTACAGATACCTGTCCAACTAACTGAGAAAGACCCCCAGAGCAGTCTAAATAAAGCACTCAAAGTCAGAGGAGGAAGAGATTCCATCTGGCTGCAGAGTTAGGATAAGTTTTATAAGGAAGCAGCTTTTGAGCTGGTCTTTTGGGGCTTAGATTGAGATACATGGAGAAAGGTCATTCCTGGTGGAGTGAAAAGCTCAAGCAAAGATCTGTAGGTAGGGCAAGACCAGGAATGGGGTGGAGTCATCATGGCCAGCACCAAAGGATAAATAGTGGTTTGCAGTGGGAGGTAAGGCTGGCAAATAGATTGGGAACTGACCCTAATAGACCTTAAATGTTAATCCAGAGAGTCAGTAGGGTTTTAGCCTCTGTGTGACGCCCTCCGACCCCACTAGCCCCAACCCAGAAGGTTAAAAATAAAAGTAGCTAGCTCCTACCTCATGCATGAACATCATTGCCACACACAGTGATTCTATTACCCCACCTTTTATCTCCACATCATAGTTTCTGGACCTTTCCTTCAACCGCCTGACTGGGGAGGCCATCCGTGATCTGGGGATTCTGCCACACCTCCGAGTCCTGCTTCTCACAGGCAATGGGCTCACCTCCCTGCCACCGAATTTGGCTGTCGCAGAGCAGTAAGTTCTACATCCCAGAGTCAATCCCATGAGTTCCCTCTTGAACCTTTGTCTGGATACAAGTATCCAAGGAAATAGTCCAAAGCAGCTCAGAAGTTCCATAAAGACAGGGTGTGAGTGCTCAAAGCAGGGAGAACGCCACCTGCTGAAGCTCCCAGAAAAGGAACCTGTGAAAGCAGGGCCCTGAAGGATGGGGAGGCCTCAGACAGGTGTCCCACATTCCTCTGTGCTCTTAGGAGAGACACAGGTTTCTGGCTAGTCACATTCCCTGCCTGTGATTGGTCATATCTACTTTTGATAATCAGTATCAATCATCTAGCCAATATACTATACCCTTTTTTTCCTGCCTATTGGTTCAGTGGGATGAGGAACCCAATTGGCCAGTAGCAAACTCAACTTCCAGTTAAGTGAAACTATTCTTCTGTCCCCTGTAAAAGAATTGCTTCTTAGGAAACAAAGACCTCTAACTCAGTAGAGCTCAAAGTTGCAGGAATGAGAAGCAAAAATGTTGCAAGTAGATTGTTAGGTATAATTGTAAGAGGAGCTGCTCTCATTTTTGTTTATTAATTCCTAGACCCTTTGTTTTGGTTATGAGGCTTTCTCTGCTACTTCTAGAGTCAGCACACAGCCCTAGGGAAAAAGTGGCCCCAAATATTGCATTTCTTTTTCCTTTGCATTTCTTTTTCCAAATCTCAGCCCCCTACCCCTAAATTTTCACAGCTGGTTAGTTCCCAGATGTCTCAGAGAAGATTGTTTTTGATATATGTATTTTGTCTGGATTTTCTAATTTATACTCAGGGGAGAGTTGGCCACAGTATTTAGTCTGCAGTACCATAAACCTTTCCATTTATTTTGGCCAGGTGCCTAGGGGCACTCAGTATGGAACCTTTTTAAATTAAACTAAACTAGCTGGATATTTTCTGAATCACTCTGATGATATAAATTTGTACTACGGTTTTGTGAGAAGACCAGTCTGCCCTCCCCATTCCCCTTCTCTGTTCAGTCTAAGGCACTCTTTGCCTGGCTGTGGGATAAGGGGAATGGGTGTCATTCTGGTTCATTTTCTCCTGGGGGTGTATCTTTTTAGGATCCTAGATTCAGGAAGGGGGTCTCCAATTATATGCCCCTCCTTCTATTTCAACCAGATCAGCAAATGTCCTTGTGGCAAAAATGGCTTCTTGTGCTTAGTTTCTATCTCTGGATTTTTAGATATTGGCATACTACTTCCTTACTCTCTTCACATCTCCTAAATGTTTTTAAATGATAGACTTTTTTTTTTATTTTATATTTTATTCATTATTCTAGTTGTTTTCAGTGGAAAGTCTTGTTGCATAAAGTAAAGCAAGTCTCCACCACTCTATACTTCTATTTTCTTACATATAAGATAGGGAAAATAAATGTACTCCTATTTATATCAGAATATCAATTGAAATAATTGTGCTTTGAAAGCTGTGAGGCTCCAGACGAATATTACTGTCATTTTCTTCCCACTCATCTGTACACACTCAATATAGATCCTTCTTCTTCTGCCAGCCTCTTAAATGTTGGCAGTCCCCTGTTGCCCTCTCAACCCACTGTGTTTCTTACTCTTTATATTCCTTAGTGGCCTCAACCGTTCCCAAGTCTTAGTCACTTCTCTACCTTAATTTTAATCTTCTGAGCTATAAACCCTTATATCTTGCTTATACCAAACTTATCACTCATATGCCCATGCCAAAATCTCCTCCTCCTGTGTCCCTGGCCCCAGGTGGGTACTGTTCTCCATCCACTGTGCAGTTGTCCAGGCTAGAAACCTGGGCATCAACCTGAATTCTTCCCTCCCCAACCTACCTGTCCATTGAATCACCAGATACTGTGAATTATACTTCCTAAATTTTTCTCATACTTGCCCATTTCTGTTATCCCCCTGTTTGGTCTCAGTCTCCAGTTTCTTAACCTCTTCTACCATCCTCATTACCATCAGAGTGATGTTTCTAAAATGCACATCTGGTTCTACCACCGCCTTGCTTAGAGTCCTTCAGCAGCTCCCCAGTGTTCTAAAGATAAACTCCATTAACATTGATCACAAGCCTTTTTATGACCTGACTCTGCCTACTTCTCCATCCTCCTCTTGACATTTTTCCATTTTTTTCACAATATACCTCATCTATTCTGAACTATTCACCTCTCCATTTCTGGATAGATTGCACTATTCTGTCTGGGCGAGTGAGGGGAATCATATTTCTCAGGCTTGACCAGCACTGAGGAGAGGGGGACTGTTACCTCCTTTTTTTCTAATCACTGTCTTCCTGACACCACCTAAAAGAGCACTAGCTTTTTAGCAGCCACATCCTAAATCCTCTTTTATGCAAGTAATCTGTTAATCCATGTCTCCTTCATCCTATGTCTAGCATGGTGGGGTTTTTGTCTTATCACAGAGGCTGATCTGACATTTGCACAGACACTAGAGCTTACTAAATTTCATCTTGTTTGCTGCAGCCCCTGGTTCAGTCTGTTGAACAATATTTTTAGCCAAAGTCTTACAATGTAAAGTAAAAGAAATCCCCTTTCATCATATAGATAGAAGAACTATTTATAGTTCCTGGGCCTATTGACCGAGCCCAGAGACACTCAACACCAGCTAGAACTGACTCAGCAAGCAAAGCAGCAGCAGTCCCAAAACCAGAGCCCAAGGCTCCTGATCCCCATTCCCATGCTTCTTCTAATATGACACATGGATTTTCCATTTCTGAATACAACCATGGGGTCATACTCTTAGCTTCTAAAAACATAATCAAGATAAATCTATCAGATTTTAAATGGTATTAATTCCTTTTGCCGAGAAAAGGCATAAAAAAATAGCAACACCGAACAGCTGGAAACTTCAGCCTCTCTACTATTGAGACTCCCGCCACTTCAAAGAGCTTTCCTCTCAAAATTGTCACAGGAAGGGCTCAGTAGGAGAGCCTGAGGCTTTCTTCTTACACCTCACATCTTGTCCTCCTGCTCACCTATTGACTGCTCCCTATTTTAAGACTTTTGTTCTGGAGACAAAATAAAACTTTTCTATGTTATAATTAGGATGAAACTTTTAAAAGGCAAAGCACTGGAACTTGTCACAAGAGACAGGACAGAATCAGTATAGGAGGAATTTTTTTGAAGGCTTATTTCTTAGTTGTTTCGTATTTCACTAGAATAAAGATTGGCCAATTAATTATAAATCAACATAGCTGCTGTGCACCCTCCTGTAATTGCTCTCAGGTAGAAATTAAAAATTCAGTGTATGAAAGCTGGTCCTTTCAGGAAGGGGAGTCATCTGTGACTTTGAAATACTATGAACAAAGGTGTCTTTCTTTCTCTGTTGAGTGTCTCTAGTCTTTAGACGTCAAGCCTGTTCCCCCCTCCACACACACACGGAGAGGGCTCTTTCTGAAACCATATCTGACCTTTGCCTTTTTTAGTCAGAACTGCCATGGTTATAATCTACAGAAGTTCATCAGTATTAGAGTAACAAAAAGGAGAACATTTACTAGAAGAATATTAGGGAATCTCATAGCCATGCCTTAGGGATATATTGAATGTAGGTCTTGAGTATTATGGAAGAGCCCAGAAGTTCTGTCTCAGCTTTCACAGCCGATCCTCTCTGTGACTTGCCTCATTTTTCTTTGCAGGTAAGCTGCCCATGTCTCGCTGGGCCCCATGATGGGAAACATGATTGCCCAGAGCTTCTAAATATAGCACAGCTTCAGTCACAATGAAATAATTTTTCTCCTTTTTCCTTTCCTTCTCTCATTGTGGTTAAGAGCACAGTAAATTCCCTCTCCATTCTTCATGGTTTAGCTTAAACTTCGCCTTCCCTGGGTCTTCCCCACCAGAGTGTGTGACTCCCACCAAGCTTTGCACCTGCCTCTGTTACAGCATTTGTCCCACTATGTGCAGTGTGTCTACCTCCTCCACAAGACTGTAAGCACTTTATGGGGAGGGGTTTGTTCTTTTTCTCCTTGTATTCCCAGTACCTAGCTTCATAAATGTCTGTTAAATTCATAAGTATGATTGGATGAATGAATGACTATATTCCCTGTCTAAATTCATCTTTCAAATATTCCTGACTTTAGATGTACTGTTACAGTCCTTTTCGACTTTTGAACTCACTGCCTATCTTCATCAAGCTCTCTCTGGCCCAGGTAACAGTTACTCTTCCATCTCTTTACCCAACCCTTTAATACACATGGGGCTTGAAGATGTGATGTGAGAGGTGGGAGCTGCAGAAAAGGGCCTGGGGTTTTGAGTCAAGTTTGAGCTCTACGACTGTCTAGCTATGAGACTTCAGGCAAGTCACTCTGAGTTTGAGTTTCCTCATCTGAAAAAGAGATAACACCTGTCCTCCTCAGTGCTGTTCTGAGATGACATATACAAAACACCTAACACAATGCCAGTAATTTAGAAGGCTTTGAGGAAATGTTTCTTTCCTTTCCTCTTGTTTGCAGTTAATATGTATCTAGATGTATTTGTGACTGGATATCTATGTGTGTGTTTATTTGAAGGTACGGAGGGGATGGAATTGGAAGGAGGAATGAAAACATAATTTAAGTTATTTGCCTTTGTGTACTTAAAAAGAATTACCTAGGCCTCATCCACCTAGGGGCAAAAATGAGGTCACGTTAATGGAGTTACCTAAAATGCCACGACTTCCTGCCCTACCAGTGTACACAGGACCTCAGCCTGTTAAATCCTACTCTTGGGTGTTTCTGGGAATCCTCAAAGTTTGAGTTTAAAAAGAGATTTCTCAATTCTTTACTGATGTGTGCATTTTATGAAGTCACTTCAGAGAAGAGCCTCACTGCAGCCAACTTTTCTTCCTCCACTCAGTGGCAAAGCTGTGGTCCATGCCAAGGGCATTGTCTCCTGGTGTTCCTATGGTTACCAATCCCTGGGATGATACAGCACACCCAGTGTCTGCTGTGACTCAAAAATGTACAGTATTCTTCCTATAGAATGCTTCCCCCCAACTCAGTCATGCCTCATTCACTGCAGAGTTTTCTATGAGCACTGCTAATGCCCACTGCATCCTGCCCCAGCCCAGTCTCGCTGAGTCCATCAGTGAATATGTATAACCTTTCTCCACACAGAAGACTGCATGTGTGAGTGTGGTTGGGGAAGGGGTCATTCAGGGACCCCTTCTGGTCCCTATCTGCAAGAACTTCTCTTGGGCACTAGAGAAGCTCCCAAGCTGGTTAGACTTCTTGATTGATTCCTTATCCTCCATTTCTTCCTGGGAATGGTGGAGCTTAGCCCCCGCCCTTGCACATTATCTTTGTACTCACAGGGAGGCATCTGCAACATCGCTGACAAGCAAGAGGTACATCCTGAGGTTCCCAGCACTGGAGACACTGATGCTGGATGACAACAAACTTTCCAACCCCAATTGCTTTGCCAGCCTGGCCGGGCTCAGGAGGTAAAGCCACAAGCCTCTCTCTGCAGGGCCCTCTATAACCCCCAGCCTTGTTCACACCTTGAGTGCTTCTCTGAAAGCCAAAAGGCTTGGGTGTAAATTCCAGCTCCACCACTTTTCTCTGCTTTGTGGCCATGGGTAAGTCATTTCTCCCCTCTTGAGCTTTAACTCAGCCATAAAAGTGGGGCATCAGTAAGAACATTTCTGATTATGTGACTGGATTAGAAGCAGCAAAGAGAAAGGAGGATAGGAGGAGACAGGATCCTGACCTTGGGGGAGGAGACAGGAAAAAAAAAGAACCAGAAAGATAAGTTTAACTGCTATTTGGTTGACCTAATAATTATGCTGTCACTTAAATGGTTAAGCTTTAGATCCCTGAAAAATTTACTCTGGATTTAGCTACCATTTACTGACCACCGCTTTGCGCCAGGCCATTTACATTGTCTCATTTAATCTTCACAAGAACCTTGAAAAGTTAATAAATATGAGTCCCAATTTAGAGATGGGGATATTGAAGCCCAGAAAGAGTAAGTCACTGGCTTAAGGTCACACAAGAGGAGTAAGTGTCCAGGACTGATTCCATGTACCTTCTTAAAGTTGCTTGGTAAATGTCTCTGAAGTATAATTATTGCTGTCATTCTGTATTCACTTTCCTTAACTGAAGACTGAAGAAGTTAAGCCTGGACCAAAACAAGATTTTCCGGATCCCATACCTGCAGCAAGTTCAGCTCAGAGACGGGTCGGGGGATTGGGTTGGAGGCAGGGAGAGTCCTCGCAAAGGGTCCCAATCCATGCTGCAGCCTAAGTCGTGGATGTTTGAAAACTCAAATGAGCAACCGGATTATACCGTACTGCCCATGAAAAAGGATGTGGACCGGACAGGTGAGTGATGACCCTTGTTCCAGAGACTCTAGCCCCACGGTAGGAGTAAACTTCCGAGAGTTTATTCTGAAAGTCTGTGGCTCCCTGGTTAGCTGCTGCACTGAAGCTGCTGGGCCTGGGAAGGTAGAAGTCTCACATGAATTATTTCAGTGGTTTCCTAACTGGTTCTGTTAAGATACTTCTAAAATCCAATTAAAAGTTGATTTTAAAAATCTCAAGTAATAAGAAACTCAGAGGTAAGGCTTTCCTTTTCCAGAGATGGTTAATTCTGAGGTGCATTGATGTTCTCAAGGGACTCAGGTTCTTCCCATCCTCTTTTCTGCCATCCTTGGCCCGCCCGTCTATCCTTGTAGGCTGGTTCCCACTGAGGTCTCAAGATGGCCACCACAGTGCCAAGAATCACAGCCAGTTGGCAACATTCAGAGGCAGAAAAGGAAAGAAATGTCACCTTTATCATAAATCAAAATCCCTTTAATAAATGAGTATATTTCTGGATTATATATTCTGCTCCACTGATTTGGTTATCTATTACTATGCTACCACACTGGGTTTTTTTTTAAGCATTTATTTTAAATTGAGAAATTAAAAAAATATAGAAATGTGGTGTAGAGCTTGAATTTATATATATATATATATATATATATGTATGTATATACATATATATATACACACACACACACACACACACACACACACACTTAACCACCAAGATAGAACATTTCCAGCATCCTCTGTGGTACCCTCCCAGTTAGTACCTCCTCTAAGAATAACCACCATTGTGATGACTATCACCGTAGATAAGTTTTGCCTGATTTGAAATTCATGTATAGCTGATCCTTGAACAACATGAATTGTGGCTTAAAGAACAGACCTTTATTTTCTCAGAGTTCTGAAGGTTAGAAGTCCAAGATCAAGGTGTTGGCAGGTTTAGTTTCTCTGAGGCCTCTCTCCTTGGCTTATAGATGGCCACCTTCTTCCTATGGCCTTACATGGTTGTCCCTCTGTGTTTTCTGTGTCCTAATCACCTTTTTTTATAGGAAAACTGTTCATACTGGATCAGAGCCTATCGTGGTTACCTCATCTAACCTTAATTACGTCTTTAAAAGCTCTGTCTCCAAATATAGTCATATTCTGAGGTCCTGGGGGTTAGAGCTTCAACATATGAATTTGCGGGGGAGGACACAATTGAGCCCATAACAACCAGTCTATCGAATTTTACCTTATGGTTTATGCCTTTTGGTTCTTATTTAAGAAGTATCTCCCTTTCTCACAGAAAGATAGTTTCCTATTCTGTGTTGCTTTTCATTTTGCTGTTTGAATGAGTCTTTCAAAGAGGGTTTATATGTAATAGATTTTCTGAGTCCCTAAAATATCCCAGATCACCTTTATTTTGTTATCATACTTGAATGATAGTTTGGTTGAATAGAAAATTCTAGCTTTAAAATCATTTTTCTTCATTGCTTTGACGATATTACTCCATTGCCCTCTAGATCCATTGTTGCCAATGAGTAGTCCGATGCCAATCTGATTCTCATCTCTTTGTAGAAAACCTATTTTTGCTCTCTTGACTCTCTTAAGATATCCCTTTAATTCTTTTGAAATTTTACTGAGATGCATCTACACATGCAACTCTTTTTGCTTATTCTATTAGGTACTTTAAGTATTCTTTTGATCAAAGATGTGATTTTCTTCATCTTGAAGATATTTTCTTTATTTTCCCCTTTCCATTTTCTTTGTTGTCTCCATCTGAAATTCTATCAGATGCTGAAAGCTCTGGATCTACCTTCTATTCCTCTTTTCTCTTGTACTTTATATTCCTTTGCCTTTTTGCATTGCATTCTGAGATAGTCTCTCAGCTTAGTCTTTCCTTTTATGAATTAGCTCTTCAACTGAGTCTGTTCATTCATTTAGCACATTTATTCGTTTATTTGATTATGATATTTTAAATTCACAAAATTGTTAATAGCTTCTCTTCCACTATAACCTCCTTTTGTTTTAGGAATGAAATAGCCCTTCGAATTCCTCTGAGGATACTAATTATTCTATTTAAAATTTTTTATTCTTTTTGTTAACTCTGTCATGGTTTTTTTTTTTTCAGATGCTAATTCTTCTGTTTGTCATATTTCATGACTTTGTTCATAGTGTTAATTTTTACTCAAATATTAGGAGATTCTTAATTTTCCATCTTTTTGTCGAACAATCCCCAGTCAGAACCTTACAATGTAGGTTCTGATTTCTGGGGCTGCTTCTTGAGATTGTGGGGAAAGGATAGGACATGGTTTCAGGCAGAGTATGCTATGCTGCAGCTCATCTTTCTAAATGTGGGGGCTCTCTGTCTCCCCAGAGGCTTACTTCTCAGTGCCCACACTTGCAACCATGGCCCATCCTCATGCTAACTCCTACTTTGTTCTTTGCACAAACCTTTCTAGCCCCTTGTCACAGGAGAAGTTATTTATGCCATGTGGTGTTCCACCCATATTATTGTTTACTTCATTTTCCCATAACCTTTCTCAGCATAATAATATTATTAGCATGTGGAGGTGTCTCATTAGCCAGAGCAAAGGTGAGTGGTGCCTGCACAGGATCTAGTCCCAGCAGATGCTTTATTAGGTTGAACTCAGCTATGTATTGGCTCGTCTCATTCCGATGGTCCCAAAAAAGAAATCACTCCGTAGCCTCTTGCTTTCTACTATGCTGCTGGTTATTCTTAGTCTTTCTCCTGAATTCAGTGTCTTAACACATTCTATTTCAACTAATATAACAAATATTATTTTTAAATCTCCAGACAGAGTATGTTTTATATACATTTCTCACTGTTAAGACAGTTGGTTTGCCTTCTGATCAATACTAACTGCCTAGTAGGTCTGAGGCTAGAAAAGAACTTGCATGTTGCAAAATCAAAATGTGGTTTTGATTTTGTGTGTATGAAATACAATGAGCGAGGGGCACAGGGGAGTGTGAGATAAGATTGGAAAAGTAGGCCAGGTCAGGCAGGACCTCAGAGGCCTGGCCGAGGAGTTTGGATGTTATTCTAAGTGCAAAGGACAGATGTCACAGCCAGCTCCTCTTCCCAGATAGCACTGCAGCTGAGGACCAGTGAGGACTCCCTGTTGTACACAGTGGGTGGCAGACCCAGACCCTGGCCTCTCTGCGTGGGGGCAGGGGAGTCAATCCGTGCTCTCACTAACCTTTATTCTGTTTCTCTTTTGTTTCAGAAGTTGTGTTCTCATCTTACCCTGGATTTTCAACATCAGAGGTAGGAACTGCCTGTTTTATATTTGTGTCCTTGAGTTAGAACATTAATTTTAATAAACAAAAATAAGCTAATGGAGCCATGAGAGACATACATATATATTCATTGAACAATATTTACCAAGTAGCTACCACATGCCGGGTGCTGTGCTGGCCTGTGGAGATGCAGTGGTGGACTAGACAGACAGGTCCCTGCCCTCACACAGCCCGCAGGCTGGCTTTCACTGTGCTCAGATGTGACTCAGTAGGTCGAGGTCGTTGCCTCAAGTGATGAAGCTGAAGTAAGGCTGCCACTAGGATGAATTCCATGAACTCCTCAAATGCGAGCCCTCAAAAAGCGAGTGATCCTTGCCAAATACACCATTATCTGGGATCTAATCCTCGGTGTCACTGGTTTAGTCATTTTATTTTTGTCAACCCAGAAAACTGGTTTTTCTCTCAAGGTAGGTGCTCGCTACCCAAACTCTCAAAGATTGATGAACTAACGAAAATTTGATTTATTCATTTACAATAAGAAGTACAACTATACATCAGTCAGTTAATGGAGCTTGGGACAGTAGCCTATTACTTACCTTGTAATTTCCTTTGGTTCCATCTAACTCAAGGAATCAGTGAGTGAACTGAGTTAGGCATGGTTAATCCAGAAATTTACATTTTTTGCTTGATCAAACATGTTGACCCTGGGACAAGTTGGGTTGTGCTGAGAGGCCATGACCCTGTAAGTGACCCAGATGCACTGTGACACATTCAGGCCTGCCTGAAGTCATTCAGGCCTTAGCTGTTGTTTCCTCATGAAATGAAGGGCCTCCACTGTAGGACGTGAGATAGCCCATCAGACCAGGTGTTCAAGGCTCAGGTCACTCCTGCTGTCCATCTTTCCACTATAAAAAGGCCCCTTAATGATGCAAGCACCGATCTCTTTGCCCTCTGGAGAAATTTTAGCCCAACTATATAGAAGTGAGGATCCAGTTTAGGATAAGCTGCTGTAAGACAGAGGTGGGAGGTGGGGGCAGTATTATCCTTTGGCCTCAGAGAACTTGAAACTGGAACTTTGGATGCCAGAGAATTAGCTCACCATGTGACCTCAGAAAACTTGGAGCCAGAAATCTCTTACGATGGTCATTCTTTCCACCACATGCCATAGGAAAGGTCTGTTGGCCTGTGGCAGCATTCAGCTCCTTTCTCATCAAGGCTCTTTAGCTTTGACTTTTTTTTTCCTTCTAAGACAACCAAGGTATGTGCACTTCCTCCCACATTCGAGATTCTTCCTGTGAAGTCACTGAAGGCCAGGAACCAGACACTGGCCCCACCCTTCCCAGAGCTGAGGTACCTTAGCCTGGCCTACAACAAGGTGACTCTCTGCTTTTCTACTTATTTCCTCAAGGGCACAGATGGGAGGGTGGGATGCCAGCTGCTCTGGCCTAAAGGCCAACCCTCCAATTCCCAGCATTACAGGTATGGGGGCTCAGGAATTACCAGGATGGTGGAAGTGGAGGGAGTATAAGCAAAGGCAGGAGTCTGTCCATTCAGTCACTGGTATTTATTTAGCCCTTACCATGTGCCAGGCTCTGTGCTAGGCACTGGGTATACAGCCATGCAAAGAAAGATTGGGCCTCTACCCTTATGGGGCTTGTCACCTACAGGGGAAGACTGATACCAACAAATAGTCACAATATAAGCATATTTAGTGTTTTGAAGAAATTTGTAGTGCTATGAAGTATCTGATGGGGGGTGTCTAATCTAATATTTGAGATCAGGGAAGGTTCTCAAGAAAGTGGTATTTAAGCTGAGATCTGAATCAGTGAGTTAAGTGAGGTGAAGACTAAGGGTAGAATGAAGTGAAAAATATTCTAGCCTAAGGGAACAGCAGATGTAAAGCCCATGAGACAGACTTAACATGTTTTTTTACTGTTTTATGTTAATATTTTTCCAATATTAATGGGGATAACTTCTATAAACCCCAGTAATTGAGCCCTACCCAAGTCTGAAATGCAGGCAGCTTTTAAGGTACTCTGTTTACATTCCTTCTGAGGCAAGCAGTTGGTATGGCTAAACTCCCCCAAGTGTTTCTTCTAAGAGTTTTATAATTTTAGCTCTGACATTTAGGTTTTTGGTCCATTTTGAGTTAATCTTTATATATGGTGTGAAATAGGGGTCCAACTTCATTCTTTTGTATCTGGATCTCTAGTTTTCTCCACACCATTTATTGAAAAGACTATTTTTTCCCCATTGAATGGTCTTCTCACCATTGTAGGAAGTCAGTAGACTGTAGATGTATGATGGATCCGTCTTTCATTCTTGAAATTGGTAATTTGTGTCTTTTATTTTATTGATCCAAAATAGTTAGAAGTTATCTCTTTCATTGAATTTTTGTTATTAAACTAGCTGCTGGTTTTGCGGGATTTCTCTGTTATTTGTCTCTTTTCCATTTCATTGATTTCTGCTCAAAACTTTGTGTCCTTCCACTCACAATGAGTTTAATTTACTCCTCTTTTTTTAGTTTCCCAAGTAGTTTAATTTTTGATATTGATTTAGACCTTTTTTCTTTTTAACATAAACATATAAAACTAAATTTCTTTCTGAGCACTGTTTCAGCTGCGTCCTACAAATTGTGATTTGTGTTTTTATTTTCATTCAATTAAAATATTTTAAATTTTTGTTGTGATTTCTTCTTTGACCCATGGGTCATTTAGAAGTAAGTTAATTTCCATATTTAGGGGCTCTTTGAATGTCTTATATTTGATGATTTCTAATTTAATTCCTTTGTGATCAGATAACATAATCTGTAGGATTTCATTCTTCTGAAATCTGTTTAAACTTGTTTTTGGTTCACCCTATATTCTATCTTCATGAACATTCCATGCGCATTTAGGAAACAATTTGTATTCTGCAATTTTGGGGGGTAATGTTCTAAAATATCAATTAAGTTAAGGTGTGATTGGTAGTGTCACTCAAATCTTTTTGGTACTGTTGTTTTGTCTATTTGTTCTATCAGTTATTGAAAGCTGTGTGTTAAAATCTCCAGTCATGATTGTGGATTTGTTTTTTTCTCCCTTTAGTTTTGTCAGTTTTTGCTGCATATATTTTGAAGTTCTACTATCAGGTACACATACATTTAGAATTTTTATATCTACCTGATGTGTTGATCCTTTTATTATTATGACTATCACCCTTTGCCTCTAATGCTCCTTGTCTATTTTGTCTGATTTTATGTAGATACACAGCATTCTCCCCTTACTATTGGCATGGTATATCTCTTTCTGTTCTTTTAATTTCAACCTATTTATAGGTTTATATTTAAAGTACATCTCTTTGAAACAGCATATAGTTGGTTCTTGCTGGGGTGCCAGAGCATTTTTCTCAGTGTTCCTGCTCTATCTTCAGCTTGCAACCTTCCCTGGGTTCCTACACCTGAGGGGATTTTATCTCCACATTCTTGCTTCTTCCCCAGCAGTAGACTGTTTTTGCCTATTACTTAGTGCTGGCTAGTCTGGTGGCGGGGGTCCAACCCTAGTCTTAAGTAGGTCCTGGGTTCCTGTGTCTCAAGAATGGGCCATTCTCAGTGATCCTACCCCTCTCCGAAGAGTAGAAGACCTCTGATATAGTGGGGCCTGGGTGGTTTCCTGCCCCTACCCCAGGAGTAGCAGGTTTTAATTTTTTCCCTACCTGTCCCCTCCCACCCCCGCAATGCCAGGCCCTAGGCCCAAAAGGGTTGGCTGACCTTCCTCAGCAACTTAAGCTTTTTGTTCACTGGAGAGAACGGTTGGCAAGGATTCTTACCTTTTCTGCAGTGGCACCTTCTCTCCACCAGGCCTACACCTGGAGGAAGGCTTTCTCAGGTTTCCCTCCCCAAGTCCAGTCTTTCACACACAAGTAATTGTGAATTCCCCTTGTGTCTGCAGCTCTCAGGAGTTTTATACTCTTACTCTAGTGAGTTAAGAGTATAGGGGTCCCCAAGCCCCAGGGCCATGGACTAGTACTGGTCCACGGTCTGTTAGTAACAGGACTGCACAGCAGGAGGTGAGCAGCAGGCGAGTGAGAGCCAGTGAAGCTTCACTGTATTTGCAGCCACTCTCCAGCACTAGCATCACCACCTCAGCTCCATTTCAGATCATCAGGCATTAGAGTCTCATAGGAGCACCAGTCCCTGGTACCCAAAAGGTTGGGGACCACTGCTCTAGCCCACACTTGGCCTTTAGCAATTTATTAAACTTTTTAGCTGATTTCTTCTTAAATGCTTGTGTGGCACTCGCCATCTCTTCCTTCCACATTCTGCCACAGGTGAGCCAGTGTCTTTGTTCCATCTCTTTTTCAGGGTGCCCATCTAATCTTAGATTTCAGGCCACTTGATTGCCCTGAGACCATAGCTCTTTGCTGGACTGAAGAAAAGTGAGGATGTACGTTACTCAGCTTTTCCTTATTGTGAGGGGAGCAGCACTCTTGCCATTTTTTCTGCATTCTCACTTGAGATTTTAAGTAACATTTTTCTTTATGACAGTTACCACCTAACATATATCTTTTTGTCTACTATCAGTTGTCTTCTGCCAGAATATAGATTTTTTTTGAGAGCTAAGACTGTGTTTTGCTTACAACTATATCATCTAGAATAGCAACTGATAACATGATAGGTGCTCAATAAGTTCGTTAGATGAGTGAATGATGTTTTGATCATGTCAAGGAAATGTTTTGATGTTTTGATGTTTTGATGTCAAGGAGTACTCAGAGCTACCTGTGTTGAAATTGAAATTAGCATTCAATATATTAAAATTACAAATTTTAAAACCAATTCTGCCTTCAAACAGAACTTAAACCTTTAGAATATTCACTCAGAAATCTAATAATTTTTGTGTCAAGAGTAATTATTTCTACTCAACCTTTAACAAATAGTTACTTAGTTCATAAATTTGACAAAGTTATTTTCCACTTGACCCAGTGAAATCGGGCAGAAATTTCAAATTGTCATTGGTACCTGAAGTTATTTACAGGGGCTTTGAACTCACCTTAAAGGGAACAAGCTAGCCTGATACCCAAATTATGCTTGCTATGTCAGCCATAATCCTAAGCCTATATCTTTCAGCTGGGACTTAATTTTTATAGGAAATATGATACACATGCCCTAGGCATCTTTCAACTTTCTACCAGTTTTGATGGCAACTTTCTTCAACTTTTTAGCCATCTGATTTAGATGTATGGAGTTTTGCATCCTGACAAAATTAAATTTTCCATCCCCCATTCTGTTGTGACTGCTTCTTGACTATCTGATTTGCATACGAGAGACTCTGCAACCTCTTTTAACACCATTATCTAGTTATTTATCAATACATATTAGGCTTCTTTGTAGGTTCACCCTCCATCCCTCCTTTTCTAGAGTCTAGATCAGAATTCAGCAAACTTTTTCTTCAAAGGGCCAGATAGTAAATATAATACTTTCACAACTACTCAACTCTGCCCTTGTAGCACAAAAGGCAATACATAAATGAGTAAGCATGACAGTGTTCTCATGAAACTTTATTAAACAAATGGGGGCCCAGATTTGGCCCATGGGCTGTATCTTTCTGACCCAGGTTTTTGTACAGCCTTCAAGCTTAGAATGATTCTTACATTTTTAAATGGTTGGGGAAAAATAGAAAGAAGAATAACACATTAAAATTCAAATTTCAGAGTCCGCAAGTAAAATTTTGTTGGAAAAGAGCCACCACATTTGTTTATTTGTTTATGAATCGTCTATGCTGTTTTTGTGCTACAACAACAAAGTTGAGTAGCAACGACAGAGACTGTATGGCCTACAAAGCCTAAAACATTTGTTATCTGGCCCTTGACAGAAAAGGTTTGCCAACCCCTAGTCTAGGTGATCAAAGGTTAAAGTCCTTCAAGGCCCATACCTAGTTCCTTTTTCTCCTCTCACTCTGTACTCTCTCCATAGGGATGGCTTCACATACCCATTGGCCCATGAAGAGAGACTCACAAATTTGTAACTCTAATATGGACCACTCCTCTGAACTGCAGACCAGTATATCCACTGTCTACTTGAATCTCTACTTGGAGGTCTCAAAGGTACCTCCAAAGTACACATATGCAAAGTAAAGCAATGATCTATCCCTTCAAATTTGATGTTCTTCCATTGTTCCATATCTTAGGAAATACATCTACCATCTGTCCAGTTACTCAAGCCAAAACCTAGTGGTCACCTTTTTTTCCTGGCTCTTAGGCCTTTCACACATTGTTCTCTTTTCATGGAACACTTCCTTTCTGCATTAGTTAAAGTAACACTAACTGCTGCAACAAACTTAAAAATCTCAATGACTTAACACAATAAAAATTTATTTCTTGCTTTTACGAAATCCTATGTGGATGTTTCTGGTTGGCTGGTGGCCTTCCATATGATCATTCAGAGACCCAGGGTCCTTCTGGCTATGGCTTTGTCATCCCATAGGGACTTAAGAGTAGTTTATTGGATCCTGTGCATCTGGTGGATAGGTGGTTGAGGAGTGGGTAGGTGGTGAGAGATGTAGAAGATCGAGCAGGAGGTTTTGAATGAGCTATGCCTGGAAATGGCATCTGTTACTTCCACCCAGGTTGCACTGGCTAGAACTGAGTATATGACCACATCTGGCTCCTGGAAGGCAAGAAGATACACAGTCCAGCTGTGTGCCCAGAAAGTAGAGGAAACGGTTTTGGTTAATACAGAGGTTTCTCTGCCACATACTCCATCCTCCACTATATTTGCTAATTACCTCCCACCCATCCTTCAGATCTCTCAGAAATGCCTTTTCCTATCTCTCTGACTAGGTCAAATCACCCTAGTACTTCACGTGCCTCTCTTTTAGGGCACTAATCATAGTTGTAAATCTGCTCTTCTTTATGTTACTGTTTCTTCAATGCTTGTTTCCTACTAGGTAGTACTCTATGAGGTCAGTGGTTATATCTGTTTTGCTCAATCTCAACTCAGTGCTTATTACATGTAGGTATTCAGTAAATATTTGTTAAGCAAATGAACCAAAATGAGACATTGACTAGGTTAATAGCCTACTGGGCCTGTAGTGCTACCTAGAGAAGTCCCAGAGGAAGCCAAACTGAAGTGCCCTCCTCCTTCCAGCCTTCAGACCTTAGCGCCTTCTGTGGGTCCCGAATCTGATCCAACAGCTTTCAGTGTATCCAGGCATCTGAAAGGTCACTGCCCCACGCATGGCCCCTGTGATACTGATGGCTCTGATACTGTTCTATTGCTAATAGACACCTTCTCCAGAGTAGTCCCCAGATGTTCCAGCCACTCTGCTTAACAAGGATTATGTATTTTTTGTCCTTCAGAGGCTGGCCTTGGGTGGAGCAGCCTGTGGGCCCCAGATAGCCATGAGGTCTCCCTTACTATGGGGTCTACTTATCCCTTAGATGGGTGGGTTCCCTTGACCTCCTGTTCCCTGTCCTTCCCCAGATGAGTGCCCAGGACAGGCCTCAGTGAAAAAGACCATTAGGAGTACTGTTGACAGACTGATGGAGTGTGTAGAGTTTGCCCTGAGGAAGGGGACATGTCAGACAAACTGTATCCTGAAGTCAAAGTCAATTCCCCGCCTACTTTCCAGATTCCTTGCAAGACAAGTAGTCTATTGTTTTGTTATTATTGTCACCAGCATCCCCAACACTTAGTATAAGCTACATAACCAGTGCACAGAAGGGAGAAAAATTCTTAACTTTGAAACATGAAACAGTGATGGTAAGATTTCAGACAGGAGGGGCAAGGCATTCTGGGCGTGAACAGGTGAAACTACAGAGATAAGACGTTGCCCATCAGTGAGTCCTGTCCACAACAGCATCACTTCCCCAGCCCCACCCCAATCCTAGCAAGCATGTAGCCCTGCATTGTGGGCCTGGAGGCACTTGGGCAGAGGTGAGAGGTGGTGTCAACCTGATGCTCTCACCTGCATGCCTTCCAGATTGCGAAGGAAGACGCCCTCCTGCCGGTAGCTCTCTTCCCATCTCTCTGTGAGCTCGTCTTTCATAACAACCCCCTGGTGGCCCACACACGAGGTATGGTGCCTGCAAAGCTGTTCCCCACAACCCAGTGCCCAGGAAGCAATGTGGGCACCCTCATCCCAACCTTATCAGTGCCAAGCCCTGAGCTCTGCTCTGCATCGTGGGTGGGTGGACAAGGGGGATGGAGAAAACGGCAGACACTGCTGAACATCTGCTTTGCACCCGCTCATCCTGACAGCAGCCTTGTGAGGCAGGCATTATCATCCCTGTGCACAGTGGCAGAAACTGAGAATCAGGGAGGTTCACAATCTACCCAAGGTTACGTAGCAAGAAAGAGGCATAGCCGAGAATGGAATACAGAATTATCTAGATCCTGCGTGAGCTCTTTAAGCAACACCCTGCTTTGTGGAACATGTCTGTTGTGACCTCATTTCTCAGTTGGAGAGGGGGTGTAGAGCTCTCTCCTCCCAGAGCACAGTGAATGCAGTAGAACCCACTGTCCATGATGAGGCAGCTTGAAGGAGTTTTAGAATTCTGGGTCCTGGAGTGACACCAGCAGAGTTTTGATACTTGCTCCACACTGTCTTTGTTGCCCTGGGCAAATTCCTTAACCTCTCTGTGCCTCAGTTTCCTCACCTATCTAACAGAAATAATATAGGTACATATCTCCTAGGGTTGGTGTAAGAATTAAGTAAGTTAATTAAGTACAGTTATTAGAACAGTGCCTGACACATAGTGCCCCAGTAAATGTTAGCTAATCGTGATCTTATTTTCCGATCATGGTTCCAGGGGTCCCTCCACTGCTCAAAAGCTTCCTCCAGGAGCGGCTAGGGATCCACTTAATTCGAAAGAAGACAGCGAAGGCTAAACATCATATTTTGATGCCTAGGAAGGACTCACGGAAGGTAAGGCTTCCAAGGCAGTACTCCCCAACCCCATGTTAATGCATGTAGACCCGCCTGGCAATCAAGCTGCACTCTCCCACAATGCCCAGAATCCCTTCATTAGGTTTGTAGTAGCAGTAGTGTCTTCTCTTTTCCGTGCTCTATTAATACAGATATACCCAGGAGGGATGAGACAATCAGAGAGACCCAAAAGGCAGAGTCAGGATGAGCCTTGGAGGTCATTGAGTCTGACCCCCTAATTTTACAGAGAAACTGAGGTCCGGAGAAAGAACTATAGAGATGTGGGGAGAAATCAGTCAGAAGACTCAGGTATGAGCCTGACTTTATCACTTTCCATAGCTGCCTGAATTTGGCCAAGTTTCACTCTCTGAGCTTCAGCTTCTCAACTCTAAAACCTCTCAGAGCTGCTGAGAGGATTAGATGAAGCAGCAGATAGGAAAATACATTATAAACTCCCCAAAGCCATACCAGTACAAGTCATAGTCACCTATACTAATCATGAATGGCTGTGCCAGGCCTAGAATACACATCTCCTGCTTGAATCTTAGGAATCATTTCCTTATGTTGAGAGCAGTCTGCTCCCTCTGTATTCCAGCCCATATTTTTCTTACAACACTGCTGGGGATCTTTCCACTACACTATATTGTCTAAGTATAGCTATAAGTGGACCAAATACCTTTGACAAAGAATAAAATCAACCTACCATGTAACTAGGGAGAACTAAGCGCAGCTGAAGGAAACTGAGCACATGGTTCCCTCCTGGCACCTGAGGCAAAGGAGGAGGGAAAAAGGAAGACAGGCTTTCGCTAATTAAAGAAGCTGGGCAATTCAACAAGAAAGAAATTATTGCGTTGATCTCGAACTCTGAGAGATCTTTATATAAGGTGCAAGGACCAGCATCCTGAACGGGGCCTGGTGTTGCTGCCTTCCAGGAACTGTAGGACCATCTCCCCCATGCCCTCCTAGGAGTCCCTGAGGAAAGTTAAGGGCACTGTGTTAAGCCTTGATCGTAGGAATAAGACTACTGAGGGCTGGAGTGATATGGTCAGGGGTGTAGAATGAAGCCTGGAGCCCAGGACAGGAATTAGATAGTCCAGACGCTGCCACTGAATAACTCTGTGAGCTTGGACAAGTCACTTTTACCTCTCTGAGCCCATTTGCTCATCTATAAAATGAGGATAATTATTCACTGGGTAGTTTTGAGATATAAATAAAACAATGTATGTCATGCATGGGGCACATCCTAGGTGCCCATAAGTGTGATTTAGCTCCCTCCCTCTCCTTTTGAGCCCTCACCCAGTGCTCTGTTACTGTACAAACTGGCCTTAGGCTGATGAGGTCCAAGAGGAAAGATTCTGATTAGGAAGCAAACCAATACCAGCCCTTCTCCCATGACAGGTGAAAACCCAAATCTTAAAGTTGCCAAAGCAGCCTCTGATTCTCCATCGCCTACCTGGAACCACAACCCAGTCTCCCTCAAAGGAGACACTAGGGTCAGAGCTGACTGAAGTGCGGCCTACTGCCAAAAGCACTTCTCAGGAGTCAGTGATACCCGTGGAGGGCGTGCACGGCCCTTCCCTGCCCCACCGGACCTTTGTGCCACTTCCGCCCATCTGCTCCGACTCCACTGTGCTTAGTGAAGAGACAACGTCCCGCCGAAGTGACACCGCTGGCCACCTCAGCCCGGAACACCTGTCAGATGAGGACATCAAGAGCACAGAATCCATCTTCTTGACCCAGGTACCTGGATCCACCTGCCCCTGCCCACTTGTTCCCAACTCCCATAGGTTCCTGAGCAGCCCTTAGATAGCTGGATTGCTGTAGGCAGCTGGAAGCAAGCACAAGGCGGATCTGGAAACCAGAAGGTAGCACCCTAACTAGGCCTACAGGTCCCTTCTGGGAGACTCACTGACCCATGGCTACTAGTACAGACACCCATGGGGACAAGTCATGGTCCTGTGGTACAAACCACACCTGGGGGCTGGCTGGGACGCAATTCTGACAAGGTTTTCAGAAGGGATTGCTGCTGCCTCTGCCAATCTGCTTAAGGTCACCTCACTTCTGATGCTGCCTCTGAATCCTGGGAACACAGATGGATGAGACATGGTCCTGTCCTCAAGATGTCCTCAGTCTAATGGAGGAGATGGACAGGAACAGTGCATACAGTCAATGCTGAGAGTGAGAAACTCAGGAACTGGAAGCCTAGAGGAAGGGGGATGCCTCTGCCTCAGACTAGGAGGGCTTCCTGGAAGAGAATCAAATGAGATGAGTTTTGCAGGCTGAGTAGGAGTTAACAAGGTAAAGATAGAGGCAGCAAGGGCACTCTGGGCAGAGCAAACACCATGAAGCAGGATACAGAGGAAATTATAATGGTACCTGCAGGAACCATGAGTGGTTCATTGTTAGTGCAACAGAAGGGTGACATGTAGGAAAACGGAAATACAAGGCTGGAAGAGTCGGCAGGGGCCCCTTGAACTTTATTATTGTATCACTGCCCTTCCTGATCTCCCCACCTGTAGTCTTGCCCCTCCAGATCTTTCCAAGATGTACATTCACCCACACATTTATGTCTGATTGTCTATCCATCCATCCCTTACGTACTCCACGTACGACTTACAGTGATACACAGATTCCTACAGTAAAAAAGTATCTTTATGACTTAGAACCTTTTTGGAAAAAAGTAGAGTATAAATAAATAAGCATTAAAAATAAACAATTGAGAGAGTTGTATGAAAGGAAAAGAATAAGTTCAAGGGTAATTCTGCCACTCAAACATGCACATCATGCACTACTACTCTCATAATAGAGGTGTATTGCCAAAATGCAGTTCTGAGCAGCCAAAAGCAATACAATTGAGTCACTATGATTGAAAAAAAACCTTTTTTTTTTCCTTGCCTAATTGCCCAGGTTATAACCTCCAGCATAGTGTTGAAGAGAAGTGGCAAGAGCAGACATCTTTGTCTTATTCCTGATCTTAGCAGGAAAGCTTTTTAGTTTTTCACAATTAATTATAATGTTAGTTGTGGGCTTTTCATAAATGTCCTTTATCAGGTTGAGGAAATTTCTGTTCTTTGTTTGTTGTTTTGTTTTGTTTTTGCTTTGCTTTTTTATGAATAGATGTTAGATTTTGCCAAATGCTTTTTCTGTGTCTGTTGAGATGATCATCTGGTTTGTGTCCTTTATTTATTGATAGGTATATTACCATATTTGATATTCAGGTATTAAACTAACTTTTCCTACCTATTGCTTTTTCTATGTTGCTGATATGGCTTGCTAGCATTTTTTGGAGGATTTTTGTGTTTATAGGGATATGGAGTTGTAGTTTTCCTTTCTTGGGATGTGTTTCTTTCATTTTGGTTTTAGGGTAATGCTGACCTCAGAATGAGTTGGGAGTGTTCTCTCTTCTAATTTTTAGAAGAGTTTGCAAAGGATTGGTGTTCATTTTTCTTTAAATGTTTAGTAGAATTCACTAATGAAGCCATCTGGTCCTTGACTTTTGATGGGAAAATTTTAAATTGCTAATTCAATCTCTTTACTTGTTATAGGTCTTTTTAGACAGTCGTAAGTTTTAATAATAAGTAATTACATCCCTACATGAAATACAGGTTTCATAAAGATGTTTATCATAAAACCAATTGGGGTAGGCTAAAACCAAATTCAGACAATGTTCACTTATTCCCCTATAACTCCTCCATGGCTTGTTATCCATCACAGTAAGGATAAAGAAAATAAAACAAAAACAAAATGCCTCAGCTTGGCATTTAAAGATCTTTACTGATCTGGGCCTTGATTATTGCTCCAGCTGCCTCCCTCTTTACAGTGCACTCCAATTATACCAGTATTAGGTTCCCCTAAAAGCACCTTGCTGTGTCTTACCTGTGCTCCTTGCTATAATAGCATCCCTTGCCTGCAACAGTCTTCCTTTCTCATCACTTGTAGACTTCTCTTTTCTCCACCCCTGCCTGGGGATGGCTCTTCTGGTTCTTCAAGACATAGCTCAGGCTAAGGCATCATTTCCTCCAGAAAAATTCCTGGCACCCCAGGCTGGTTTAGGGCTTCCTGCGGGCTCACCTAGAAGCCTTGTGCTCCCTTCTGTTACAGCCATTTACCAAGGTGTATGGTCATTGGCTATTTTCATGTTCGCCTTCTCTCACCCCAGTCTTAGTTCTTGCCCTTAACAGGGCCCAGCATGGGGCCCCACACAGAACTGAGGCTCAGAAGTGTTCATGGAATGAATGAATGTATTTTTCTTCCTGGGCCAGGTGAGTGGGCTGCCTTCCTCCATTCTCCAGAGGGATGCTTCAGAGGTGGAGAAAAAACAAAGATCACCCCTACCCCCAGCGCCCAGAGAGGTGAAGAGGACTCGGAGGAAGTTTCCATCTGTTTCACTCCCCAGCAAGTACCATGGCTACGAGGAGCTGCTGACAGCCAAGCCTGATCCAACCTTCACTGAGCCGAAGGGTATGTGAGAAGACTAGCTCCAAGGCATGGAGCCCTCTCCACAGCCCAGAACAAGTCAGGGCAAAGCCAAGGCTAGTGCCAAGCCTCTTTTCCAGACCAAGGAGCTGTCTTCGGACTGTCAGAGGGCCCCTGAGGGTGTCCTGGTTTGGAGCCCTACATGTTGGAACCCCTGGCCTGTGGCTTAATTGGCTTTGGGGAGCCACAGCTGTTCAGATTCCAACCAGTCTGGGCCTAGCTCTGGTTGGCAAAGTCTCTCCAGGAAGGGTCTGATGAACAAACACCCAGATTCCCCAGCTCTTCCCCAGCCCGGTTAAGCCCCAGACTGAACATCCAGTCTCCTCTATTTGGTTTGAGGCAAGGGAGACAGTGCCATCTCTGAGCTCCTTATTTCAGACTGATATGTTAATAGTATTGGGACTTTCAAAGGAACTAGAGCTTAGCTGTGCTCTCTCGGGTGTCAGTCTCTGCAGTATAACCCCGCTGAGGTTAATGGGATTACATTGAAGTCAGCCCTTTTCCCCACACCAATGCCATTTTCCCATTAGGATCTGTGCTCATGAGGGACCAGTATTCACTGAATAAGTGATGGAACTTCTGACACTGCAGCAGATCAGGAAGAGATGTGGGAACAGTACACCCTCTTGGGGCTTTTCATCCTTTTATCCAGGACCACTATGAGATGGGGAATTAACAAATTGGGGGAGACATCTAGGAGAAAGTGGGGGAGGTACCTCGACTCCATGTTGCCTTCCTGCCCTAGGAATCCAGAAGAATGCACAGGCCCTGCAGCACATGCTGAAGCACCCGCGCCTTTACCACTCCTCCAAGCCCAAGATGAACACTCTTCAGAAACACTATGTTCCCAAAGAGAAACGGGTAAACCTGCACCTCCCTGAGTGTATAAATGGTCCTTCAGGACTCCCACAGGAACAGAGGTGGCTGTCACCTCAGGCCCTTCTAAGGGCCATGCTTTCCCAGCGCCCCCAGTTGCTTCCCAACCTGTAGCTGTGACTATATGAGGAGGTGAGGCCAGGAAAGTCTGAGCATAAGATTGAGATAACACTCTCCTCTCACCTTCTGTCAGGCCCAGAGGATGCCTGTTCCGCCTCCACGGAAGACTCGAGCCCAGCTTCTGGATGACATCCTCATTCGCATGCGGGACTCCCAGAACATTACAGAGGCTCCGCTAGGTATAGCTCTGGCCCCCAGTCCTCAGCTGCCAGGACCAGAGATCTAGTTTATTCATCTGCTGGTATAAAGCAAAGGGCTCATCTCAGAGCTAGGAGGGCTTTTAGGGAGCATCTGCCCCAGCGCTTCCCAGGTGAAGAAACTGAAGGCTGAGTGAGGCAGGAAGTTGCCTAAAGTCCCACAGCATGTTGCAGACTAGAACTAAGGCATGACAGGACACCGCTGGCTTCCTAATGCCTCAAGCTGGAGAGGTGTTTTTTTTTCTTTTTTCTTTACTCTTCTTTTTTATTGTTTTGTTTTGTTTTGATTTTTGTTTGTTTTCTTTATTTTTTTATGGTGACATTGCTTAACGAAATCCAGTAAGTTGGAGAGGCTATATTTCAGTCCCCTTAACATTCTTCTCCCATGCCATCCCATTTTCTAAGTAAGGCCTTTAGCCCCAGCCCCCACTGCTTTAGGCTAGGTGACACCCAGAGCGAGCCTGCTGCCCCTCCTGGCTTCTTTCCCTCAGGAGCTGTCCTGAGTCAGCGGACAGAGCGGCGGCTGGTGAACCAGAAGCAGTACCTGGAGGCCAAGAGGCTGCTCAAGGAGTTTCGGGCGCGTTACCAGCAGCTGGTGCGCAGCTCGATGCGGACAGTGTTCGGGGCCACAGCACCGCCTCTGGCCCGCCCAGCCCTGAGCGAGGCCCCACCTAAGTTCGGCCGTTTCCTCCAGTTCATGGATGAGTTCTGCCAGGAGCCCACAGCCAGTGACTCGAAAGGCTAGAGCTGTGTACAGGGCCACGTGCGTTGCGGGGCCTGCGCCCTGCGCCCTCCCCGAGGGCTCCGCACTCTCGACCATGCCTCTGCCGCGGGCTGGTTGGGCTGGGTGTGGGCCTCAGAGCTCAGCTCAGCCTTGCTGGCTGGCCCCAGAGTGGGGAGCTTGTCAGGACCTCCCCTCCCCAGGCCCGGCAGGATCCAGCGCCTGGCCCAGCTGCAATAAAGAGTGGGTGCAGAGAGCAGGGTAGCCTATGTTCTTTCTTGGAGCCTGGGCCAGGCTGTCACACTGGGAAAGATCTCCGAGGTGATGCGCATCCTAGAGTCCTATGGGAAACCTGCTTGAGTCACACAGTTGAGCGCTAGGATAGAAAAGTTGATGAAGCAGAGAAGCACCACAGGACCTAAGTAAGGCTCAGAGACATTAACTCACCCACAGCCAATAAAGCGTGTGTGTGTGTTGGAAGGGGGTGGAAAAATAGACCATCAAGCCCCGAAACGCTGCTTTTTCTGTTGGGCAGCTTTTTCCATTGTGAGGGCAGATGTGGGGAGGAGGAAGAGAGGACTGGGAATTCCTTTATCAGACAGCTATGGCCACAAAGTTGGGACGAGCTGAGGAAAGGGCTTACATGGAGTTTCCCAGGGTCCTCTAACCTAGGACATGGACTGAAGTCCCATATGCAAACACAGTGGGCTGTGTGCCTCTGAAACAGACCCTGGGGCTGTGCAAGGTCAACCTGGGCTCACAGTACATAAACTAGCTATGGCCCAGGCAGCCTGCAGGGTTGCCCCCCTCTTGCGAGTGCCTACTAGTCAGCACCTGCTACAGAGGAGGATCTGGAGGCCACTGGGGCTGAATTCCAGAGATGCGCAGAGGGGATGGATGCTGGGTATGACCTAGTTACCTGGGCAACCCTTGTTCCTAAGGCTACTTTTCTGGAGGTGCCCACAGTTCAGATCTGGATAGCAGTTCCCAGAGTCTCCAGGAAGCAGTGCCACAAGGATTAAGGATCCTCAGCAAGACATAAACTCCGACAACCTAAGTTGTAATAAAGACGATTATAGAAATTTAGTCTTATAGCCACAGACCTAACAGGAGAAGCATGGAGTATATGCTGTATTTCAAGTGTGGGACTCTATTAGACACAGAATATTTGCATACGATCATACTCAACCACATAGC
The DNA here is from genome assembly GCF_000325575.1 of Pteropus alecto. Classification (NCBI taxonomy): domain Eukaryota; kingdom Metazoa; phylum Chordata; class Mammalia; order Chiroptera; family Pteropodidae; genus Pteropus; species Pteropus alecto. Next base: position 46,360,880 of record NW_006494614.1, on the reverse strand, counting down.
CTCACACATGTGGCCAGTTAAATATTTACCATACTAGGCACATTTGCATTCATACAGTCACATATATATCAAATTACAAAGTCAGTCATATCTCACTCATTCACACAGGCACCTGGACAGATACGGGTAATAATATTACCCACAGCACCACTCCTGTACACGGGCATGTTGCTGACTCACCACCTTGGATCTCCTGGGGCCAAAGACCCTTCCCCTGATGTCAGGGAGGAGAATCCACCCCAACATTCACACTGTAAACCTCGCTAGGTTCCAGTTCTAAAGAAGTAGACTGCTTCCTTCAGCTAGAAACACTAACAAACCATAGGCTCTCAGGCCTGAAAGGCTCCTGGAAACATCTCCCAACCTCGAGGGAGGAAGCCTCTTGCAAACTCCACAATAGATCATTTAACTCCTGCTTGCACATCTAGTGTCAGGGAGCTCATTCCTTCCAAAAGCTGTCCCCTACTTTGTTGAGAAAGCTATAGAACAGTTCTAGTCATTGGGCTATCTAAGCCCTTTGTTTGTCCTAGCTCTGCTTTTTGGCCAAGAGTATCTGCTTTCTCTGCCCAGCCAGGCCAACTGTTCACCGATGTGAAAACATCCTGAAGAGGCTACACTTATCCAGGCCAGACACTCTTAACTTTCTCAGTTATTCCACATAGGATACCATCTGACTAAATTGGTTGCCTTTCCTGGACTTGCCAAGTTTGGGGTTTTTCTCTCTACTCATGATAGCTAAGATGCAGTACTCCAGCTGTGTCCAACATAGCACAAAGCACCATTGCCCCCTCCCTTCTCTGAATAGGACATTTTTATAGAGCCAAACATTTTATTCGTCCTTTGCTCATGCTTAAAACCAATGGCATTATCCCTTTGGCTTTTATTAAGCCTTTATCAGCAGATTACTAATACCAGAACTGCTTTCCCTTTTTTATACTTGAAGTTGATCTTTGATATCCAATGCAGGATTTTCTACATTTCATCATCTTAGCCTCCAGGCTGCCAAGATCATTTGCATTCCTGATAATGAGCTTTCTCATCTTAAGGAGATTATACACAGCTATGGCTAAGGCGACTAGGAGCCAGTGCTGAGCATACTCCCACAGGCACTACCTTGGCATTCCTTTAAAACCACCACATTCCTATCAAGAAAAAAACAGCATTCCAACCTGCCTGACGTTTTAAGGCAGGATATCAGACTGTCTACTCCCTCACCCTCCCATACAGGTGAATTGCTGCATTTCTGGAAGCCATACAATCATTTACCAGTTATGTCCAATTCTTTTGTATCTCAGGAGTAATCCAGACTGCGTCACATTACTAGGGTTCATTTTTTAACCCTCCCTCTCTTATTTGCTGTATAATATAGGTAGAGCAGCTCATTTAACTTTACCCATAGCATCAATGGGGTTTTCAATCTCTACGGGTCCTTTTGGTGTTAAAAACACATTTTGAGGCCTCAGTTGCTTGGTTTCCTGAGTTTTGTGCTTTTGAAGAGACATGACCTAATCCGCATCTCAACAAAGCCTCAAACTAGATCTGTCAAATGAACTGGAATTCATAACTAATCAAGGAGGCCATTTGGGTGGTAGCCACCCTTCCTGTTGCCACATAGTCGCTCACTCACCTGAGCACATCTGAACTACCACTTGGTATATCAACTCTCGGCTGGCTCTCACCCAGGACCCCCTTCCTTCTCTATAAGGAGATGGGAAGCTGGCTGCCACTATTCTGAACCTTCTTCAATTTAACAGGAGCAAACCAGAAGAAATATTTTCTCCTACCACCAGTTCTTTAAATTCTGCCATGTTTTCCTAGTCATTTATCCAAGGTGCCAGTGATTACCCAGGGAGAGATGGATGTGGCCACAGGACTGATTTAGTTGCAGATTGTGCCTCACAATTCTTGCTACCTCAGGATACTTCCCACCCTTATAGTGGGCGCAGAGGGATGGCGGATCTCTTTAGCCCTGTCAGGCCCAGTCTAGGAGGAAAGACGACCCAGAAAGCAACTGAACTATACTGCTAGGGAAGGCCAGCAGAGGAAGATGGCACCGCCCTGAGACCGATTTGAACCGGGGCAGCAGAAAAAGCAATCAGTGGCTTTGGAGTCAGAGGACCTGGCTTCCAGGCTGTCAGGGCCAGTTTCCTACGTGCAAATGAGGGCCACCCCTTTTACCACACCAAGCTATAAGGGAATTAATGAATGTGGCATGTAAGGCATTTTCTATTACTTTATGGGCCAAGGGACAATCAAGTTCTGTTCTTCTCTGACTAGCTGTATTGTTTCTTGCAAATCATTTTAACAACCCTCCTTTAGAAGAGGTTGGGCCAGAAGATTTCAAAGGTTCCTCAGGTGCTAGTTTACCATGTGTGACAAGGACTCTTACATCAGTAGTTCAAATTGGTTTTACAAGTTTATATGGAACAAGGATACATTTGTTCTCTTTTGGATGAGAAACTGATACCAAGGGGATTCTGATGGGTTCCTGAGCAAGCTTCCAAGAGGGGATTTTTTAAAAATCAGATGTTCTGAGTACAGCCCTAATGTGCAAGGACAATGAAATCCTACACATTTGTTCTTCACTCAAACCCTTTCTTGGTGCCTCCATTAGAAGAATGGCTGAATATGGCAATAAGTCATAAATCAAAAATAACTTAGAGCTCAAAAGACAGTTGTACACCATGGAAAGAAACCCCATCCTGACTAATTTCTCTCATCCTTCTGAATGCCAAAGCAAGACATTCCAACGTGGGGCATCTCCCATCAAATAACAAACGCACGTAGTCTAAGCTTAGCCCAGATTTGCCTGAGATCGCTCTCCAGAGATAAGACTTTGACTAGAAACAGAACATTCACTTTCATGAGTGCTTCACTATATTCTCGACTTGGGCCTCTCCTCAAGCAGGTAAACATACATTGAAGAATGCACTTTGGTACTGTTCAAATAACACATCACATCCCATTTGAGTTTGTGCCATTTCCTTGGTGGCGGAAGGCATCCCCGACAGGGCATGCTCTGTTCTGAGTCCTCTCGTCGAAATGCTCTTTATGATGAGCCTGAGGAGACAGCCAGCTGTGGCAGTCCACACGGATCCAAGTCCCTTCTCCAACTCTAATGCGACAGCAAGTTGAATAAAAGCAATATACAACTCATTCTCTATTTCTAGCTGGGAAGGGAAAAGGTCCTAATAATGACCGTGTTTGCATTAACATAACTGAGAGTAAACAGCACATCAAATACCACCCCCTCCAAATCTATTAGTTGGCATTTAAGGTAACCATTTTTCCTCGCATACTTTTCCATGTTCTCATTGGGACTTTGAGTGTTCCACTGGAGGCTAAGGGTTAAGCACATTGAGGGAGAGCCCCTGCTCCCTTTGGTGGCACAGTTTAAGAGGGTGGGCAGGGCCAACAAGGGAGAATCTGACTGCTGCCTTCTGGAGCCAGGACACAAAAGCTACTCTTTGAACTCTAACTGCTTGATCTTTGAGGAGTGCATTGCCTGTTTTTACCCCTTATTAGAGGAAAGGAAGATGAGCAAGGCTGGCCTTAACTTGGCTTTTTCCAACTAGTTCTCCACTTAAGACACCAGAAAAGAGGGAGCCTGCTCCAAGTTGAGGCTGCCTCCCACACTTACCGACAAGACATTAAGGAAGCATTTACTCACAAAGTGTGTAAATATTTTTCTTAGGAAGAAAAAATACTGATAATACATAGAACAATGTAACATACAGTCTTGGCACTTTTCCATCATCCAATTTAACCAATCTCTAAACTGGTGACCTCTGTATGTTTCTTTTTCTGTAGAACAGTCTTTTTCAGAAAGTTACAGTGGATAATAATCATGTGTAAAGATGCATTTCTGGATCATCTTTGGAGGAAAA
>NW_006494614.1:46350108-46356966 GCF_000325575.1 Pteropus alecto | reverse complement strand
AATCCCACTTCCTCCCCGCCCCTGCCCCCAGAAATGCAGACCTGCTTTCTCATTGAGTCACAAGAATTTATAAGCAACTATATTCACTTCTAAAAACCAGGCCAGAAGACCATTCTATTGCTTGAAGGAAAAGGCTGGCTGAGAAAGATTTCAATCCTTAAGGAGTTCTTGATTTTCAAAGAAAAATGAAGGGCTGGCTGGGTTTTAACCCTTGGTAGTTAAAATGACTGTTCCAATAAAAATATACCACTTCCCTAGATTCCATAATCACAATCCTCATCCTACGGGGGTTTTCCCTTCCTGGGTGTGTATTCAGGGGATATAGATAGGTACATTTTAATTCTAACCAAAAAAATCAGGAAGAAAAGCCGTTAAAGTCTAAATTATTTGGGTGACCCCCTCATTAGCAAATTGTGTGTGTGACTTAAAAGACTATTTATTCAGACTCTAGAAAACTAGAGTACAAAATAGGACACTGAATATCAAGTTCCTAATTTCTTAAAAAAGATGAGGGATGGCAAGGGGGAAGGGTTTGACTTGATTTCCATGCCCATCCCAGCTATGTAACATTTTATGATTATGATCTGGTCTTCAGTTTTCCTTTCCTTCCTTACTTCTGCTGACCTTCCTTCTCAATGAAAAGCCAGGTACAAAAGAGGAAAGGAATCCCAAGCTGCTGTCAGTGTAGTTGAGAAGTCTGACTGGGTTAGAGCTTAGGAGGTTACTAAGTTGAGATGTGGGCCTCCTCTGACCACATCAGTGATCCACACAACCCGCCTCATTTCTTGGGGCTCATGCTAAAGCAGCTCTTGAAGAGATCTTATTGTCCTATCATCATTGAAGGAGAAAATTCATTCTCCCTTAGTAAAATTACTGAGAAAATGGAAAATAGTGTTACAATCAAATTCACAAATACTGATGGGGATATCTAAAATGTTCAAGGCAGCCTGCTTAGTGCTGGACCATATCTTGAATGGGACCATCCAAGATCATCACTATGAAAGAAGTGGCCTTTTGTAAGACCATTAACAAAATCTCCAGCCACATATACATTCAAATACATTCCATTGGACATTGAGCTCCACAAGATCAGGGACTGTCTTTTCCATCTTTGTATCTCCACGACCCAGCACAAGGTTGGCACAAGTTTGAAGCTCAGGAAACGTCTGTCATATGGAACAGAAAGGACGAACAGCACAGCCTTCGGTCATCAGCTTCACCAGTCAAGCACAGTGGCAGCTTCCCATTTTAGTCAGTTTGTAATCAAACAGCAATTAAGTAGCTTTAATCTCTCAAGGGCATTTTTCTTTTTTGGGAAAATGAACAAAAACACAGAAGGCATTCATCATCAGTGTTCCCTCCAGGCAAAAATTTAAAAAATTAATTTTAAGAAAAGAAATGAAGCCACTTATAAAAGGTTTTCCTGGGAAGCCTCAGCCAAGAATTAACCTTTTAAAAAGAGGCAACTATATGAAGAAGGCCAGGGGCTGGATAAATACTCCCATGATTTGACACCAACCCAACAGGCCCAGATGACTTCTTCCAGGCAGATATAATCAACAGAATCATGATTCCAAAGTGTCTTCTACTCTACAGAAAAGGGCTGAGAGACCCATTCTCAGGGTACCACAATTTTTATATTTTCCATCAGAATGACCTCCATCTTCTAACCTCTCATAACTTTCCCCTCAATGAGAAAAAACAAAGAATGCATATGCATAAGGAACAGAGTTAGAAGAACAAGGGAAATTTGTATGATGAATTGGAATCCAATAATTTGTGAGAAATGTTTTGTAAAATAGTGTACCTCTCATTCTAGCTCAGAAACCCTCCCCTTCATTTTATTTGTTCTTTGTCTTTCTTTTTCTCCAAAGAATTCACGTCGGCAACTCCATTTGTGACCAACTTCACAAGCAACAGGAGAGGGAAATTTTTCAGAAAAAAAAAGTGTTCAGGTTTGAGTTATTAAATTTGGGAAGCATCTTAAAATACAGATAATACCTAAGTAGTTTTTTCCTTCTCCAAAGCCAAGCAGATTAAAGATTAAGCCTCTTCCCTCTTTAGCCTCCACTGCATTGCCTATATTTGAAGGACTACTGCTCAGCTGGAAGTCTGGCAAACAACAACTGTCAATACCACTGTCGCAGGTGTAAGGGGGAAAGTCAGTAAGATGGATCCAGAGTTCAGAATATTTGCTGTTTTAACAAGAAGTAGATTTTCACTCTGCACCTGAAGCTAAAACTTGTTGCTACAGATATGCAACTTCTTCAAATGAAAGTATTACTTTGGGAAAATATTTAAAATATATATCTTTTCTATTAAAAATATTTATCTTTTTTCCAAAAACAAAAATCGGTTACAACTGAAAAGTGTTTTTCAAATTATTGGAGAAAATGGTGGCAAGTGGAAAAATAAGTGTTTTTGCTATAACCAATGAGACTAGCCTCCCAATAATATTTACTAAGATCAAAAAGAAACTCTACGAAATGGCAGTAACTAATGTTTTCTCTAAGGGCATTTGCTAAGTCACCCTCTCTGTCTTCTGCAGACCAGTGCCAACTCTTTCATCTTGGGCACCAATATGCCCTCCAGTAGCCTTTGAAGGATATATGTTGCTGGTAGGACCTAAAACTGAAGTGGTGTGAATATAAAGTCATGAGACTGACGTATGTTTTTTTAAGCATACATCTGCACGTGTGCACAGAGAACACAGAAAACATACATTCAGGTGGGTGACACTCCCCACCAAAGTAGTCACTGAGGAGGTTCCACATATCTCAATGATCACCAAAATGCTTAAGACATCTCTGGAACTTCTCTCTGGGAACTGTTTATAAGCCACACATACGCATACAAAATGGCTCTACTTTATAGCTGCATTAACCCATTCACCTTCTCTTCCAGAGGCTTCAAATAGCTTCTGACTAGTTTCAAACTTAAAATTCTCTCTCCTATAACCCCAAAATAGTAAAGATTTGCCCAGAGAAGGGAGGCAAATCTCCTGAGAAAAGACTATTTAGTAAATTCCTAGTGACCTTGATCAGTAAGTGAGTCACTGTTCCAGATCTTAGCTTCTGCTTTAATAAGAGAAAGAAGTTGGAAGAGATGACCATTAAGGCCCCTTCCAGTTCTGACATTTGAGGAGTCTATGTTTCTAGACTTTGAGGACAGTTCCAGAAATGTTTTCACCAAGGGCAACATCATTGGAAAAAATTATGCAGTATCCTGCTGGGACCATTCAAGGGGGACAACAGACATTGGGATATATAGCTCTGTAAGATTTGTTAAAATGCTAGTCACATGACTTTATAGTAACAGCTCATACATGCACAGAGAATGCCAGCCTATCTGAGATTCCCTAAAAATCGTATCTTAATCCCTATTCTCAATGAGCCCAGATGGGCAGAAGCACCAAGCACCACCAGGGATGCAAAAGACACATGGTGTCAGCTGCTAAGGAAAATAAACCCCAAAGGTCCATGGGACTGAATTTACCAGCTGCATCCAGCTAGATACCTTGTTTCCATAGTATGGAGTTTCAGCACTGTTGTTGCCTGACTCCTGGGCAAAGATTTTTGGATTTTAGATCAACATTGCAGATAACCCTTGGCCATGTGGAGAGTAATGAATGATGACATCTGTCATTTATCTCACAGGGTGGGATCACCAGGAAAACAGAAGACTGTAAACTGCGTGGGCGGCGGGGATAAATGCACAGTGTATGTTTATGCTTCCAGTCAATCTCAATTATCTGCATGTGGATTTTGCACGATGGGTACGCAATGCCTAGCCAGCTTTCCCTATGATCCCCTGGCATGCCTTTGTGTTGTAGTCCATTATGGCGACCTGTTAGTGTGGAAAATCCATGAGATTTGTTGTTGGGAGACCCAGCAGTCAGTCTGGGCTGTGCCACTTAGTAGGTGAGAGAACCTGAATATCTGCACTGCAGTTTCGTCATCTAAAAATGAGGCCAATCCCACTTACATGTTAGGTCTCCTGGGAAGATCAAATTAAACCATAACTAAACATGGTCTGTCAACTACATGGCATTATACATGTTATTCTTTAAACAGGGATGGTGAATTAGCTTTTGTAGAAGCATGAATTCAACAGATTTCATTAGGTATATTTACTTGTGGGGCAAGGGTAAGGAAAGGGGGGACATAATCTTTTTGGATCTGTAGAGAACTATACTGTTCCACTTCTTTGAAAAAGAGGGAACTAATTTTTATCTGCAAGGCTGATTTAAAAAAAAATAAAAAACCTGCTGAAAGAAGTCAGGAGGTCTATCAGTCTGAGAAGGTATCCCCTCTTTCCTCTACCATTTCTAACTCTGGCCATTGTGCTCCTGAATCTCATTCCAAGTGGGTGCTGCCAGATTTGGCCCAGAACAGCCCTTGAGCGTGGGTCACTTAGGGGGTGGGGAGTGCTTCTGGCCTGGGTCACAGGGAGGCAGAGACGCAGTTCCCTTGGATACAGACTACAAAGGTCCTGGAACCTCTCAGAACCACCAGACATAAAAAGAAACCCAAAGTGAGAACATTCAGCTCTACAGGATAAATGATCAAGCCCAAAGACCTCTTAAAAATAGGCAACACTGTTCTATTCGGTGCTACTTGGCCCCGGCCATGCTGCTGGACCGTAAGAGATACTGATCCACGCTTCCTTTCCGCCGACTTACAGTCCGCCTCTCATTGTCAAACATGCGCTGCAACTGCAGAGCCAGCTGTCGGTCCTCTTCCTCTTGCTGCAGTTTCTGCTCCCTCTCTCGAAGTACTGGGTCTGTTGGGGCCGGGCCCATCTCGCCACCGCTTTGTCGCAGTTTCTTAAGAGAGCCGTTTTGTTCCAAGTGCTTGGTCTTACAGTGTCTTTTCCGGCCCCGGCGCAAGGAGGGAAGTGGCTCCTCACCTAGGTTGTCTGCCAGGATACCGTTAGGCAGGTCAAAATGATTCACTGTTTTCAGCTGTTTCTTTGTTTTGAGGACCCCACCCAAAACAGTGTTTTTGGGTAGCACTGAATTAACTGCCGAAATTTTCATAGCTGTGCTTATACAGGTTTTGTCTAACTTGGCATCTGGGCTTGACCCTGACCCTTCAAATTGCTCTCTCTCCAAAGAAGTTCCACTGGCTCCCACTTTGAGTTCTGAAGAACAGCAGGTTTCCAGTGGGATCTCAGTGCTCTTTTTGCTACCACTGCCCTGTCCTGCTTTTGTCTGGCTAACAGAGGGGAAATAATCAAGGTCAGCGGAGGTGGGTCCAGTGTACTCAGAGAGTGCATGCCCACTGGACAGTCTTGTATTTAAAGCCAGAAGTGGCTTCTCCTTGCTAGAATGGATAACTTCAGAGACTAGCAAGTCTTCCCCCGTTTCTGGAGCCAGGGAAGTGAGGGTGGCTTTCGAAAAGGTTTTTTTAATCTGCCGCTCCTGAAAGATCTGTTCCCACTTTTTAAGGATCCGTGGACTGGCCTCATAAGAAGTCTGCTTCTGCAGGCTTCTGTTTAGATTGCGGGGTGTTGATTTGATGATGAGGGGACTCAGCACGCGGCCATCAGGGAGTCTCTTAGGAGGAGTACATGGTGAGCAGACAATGGGCTTGAAATGGTTGAGTTCTTCGGAGATGCTGTCATTGCTCTCAGGGCTGATGGAGCGCTCTGGTTTGTGCAAGGAAGCCAAGGATGACAGGGAGCTGAAGGGCAGACGCTTTTCAATGGTTAAGTCAGGGGCCGAGAGGCAGCGGTTGTTTTGAGTGGACAAGAGGACACCAATGATGGGGTTGGAGGTTGGGGTTATAGTTGTGACCTAAAAGAGATTTAAAAAGATTATATATACATATATATATACACACACATATATGTGTATACATATTTATATATGTGTGTACATATGTGTGTGTGTGTGTGTGTATATGCATATATATACACATATATATTTCTTCATAATTTCTTCATAATGGAAGAGCGATAGGTAAGGAAAAGGTAAGAAAAGGGATAAAGGGTGATGTGAGCCTAGGAAATGTGGAAAATCCCTAACCTAGAATGTATACCATTTGCAGAAATTCCTACACACTTGAAACAATTAATAAAATTTAAAATCTACGGAGGGAAAAAAACCTCATCTAGAACTTTTACCAACCGTCATACCGCCCATCTGGCTACTAATTTAAACTCTCTTCCTTCACATCTATTTGTTAAATTCTCCAACATAACTAGTATGCTTAGCATCCATTCTGCCTTTCTCATCTGGAGTGGCTTCTTTTGTGGCCACAGGCAGGAGGTTATGAGATGGGAGTAGAGAGGCCCAGAAGCCAGTGTCTGATGTATACCTTGGCTTTGCTTGCTGCTCTGAGTCTGCCCTTTGCTCTGTCCTGAGCAGTGTCACTGCAGCTCTGACTCCTTTCCACCTTGGAATTTAGGTTCCTAAAAAAGAATAAATAAAAGACAAATAGTCGAGAGTAGGCCATAATTTGCTTTCAAAGCCACCCACCAAGAAAAACAATTCCCTTGGGCAATTACAACAGAAAACTAGTTATTTTATTAACAAAACGTATTCTAAGAACAAATCCTGTCAAAAGAGAAAGAGATATCCAGAGAAGACATTTGGTTTAAGTCTTTGTTTCCAAACAAGATCTGCTTAATGGACACAAGACCAACAACTGTTTTGCTCATGCTTTGAGAGATGTAGGGATATTTCACCTTCCTTAACAGGGTGGATACAATGCTAAATCACCTTTGCAAACAACAGATTTTCTTCCCCTCCAAATGTCTCCTCAAGCAATCTAATAAGCCCTGAAACAAATACTTAAGTACTTATAAAATGAATAGCAATGCACTAGATTTTTATGTAGGGAGTCAAAATTAAAT